>NC_057794.1:242816315-242889630 GCF_018294505.1 Triticum aestivum
TGCCAACCAGAGGTCTCACGACTTCGAATACCCACCGACCACTAATTTATTACCATTTCTGTCCTTCATATACGCGCTAATGGGTGGGCCCTATGGTAATGTGCGCTGCTGAATGTGGACCATTTGACTGGTCAATTAATCGTGTTATCAACAAATTACGGAGTTGTATGGTGAGCCAGTGACCGTATGATCACCCTAAAATGTACTCCTATTTTATTAACACAGTACAGACTCAAACTACCATTTCTTTCTTTCATATACGGGCTGACAGGTGGGCCCCACGGTTACGCGCCCCGATGGTGCAACACTAGTTGCGCCGCGTGGAACGTTTGACTTGTCAATTGATTGTGTCATCAACAAAATACGGAGTTGTACGGGTGAGCCAGTGACCGTATAATCATGATATGTATTTGTTTAACACGGTACAGATGCAAGGGCTCATATATACGCGCAAGCACTCACCGCTATAAGCGCGCACACGCGAACCCTACCCCTATGAGCACCTTCGAGAGAGTGGGCCAGCATATATGATCTTGAGATCTTATGAAGTCACCATAGGTGCCTCGTAGTCGAGTGGAAAGTCTCCTCCCACTGAACGTACATCGCCGGAAAATACTGAAATTAACACAAGATAAATGCGAGCACCGGGACTTTAACCTTGGTGGGCTCGAGAAACCACTGTCCTCTAACCATCCAACCACATGTTGGTTAGCATGACAAAATGCATGTGGTGACCGTGATGAGCTTATTCTGAAGTCCAGTGACCATATCGTGCTTTCGCTTCAAATACAATGACCGTAAGTGTCGTCAACAAAATACGGAGCACGCATCAATTGCAAAGTCCGTCAGTGTCATCAACAAAATATGGAGACGTATCGTGAGCTAGATACCGTTGTACTATTGTATATGCTTATTTTCTTAGTGGCTGATTGCATGTGTGGTGTGGTGGGCACATCATTTCTAGTTGTGGTAGGTCAACATGAAGACTCATGGGTCGGTTCCATCATGTGCCACATATAGGTTGGACCAAGACGTGTTATACGAAGACCCACGTGGAGGACTCGGCGTATAACACGAAGCTACCAGAGTCGCGGAGGACTCTATCCCCACTGGTGATAAGCCGACTATATATGATTTGTAACCCTAGGCCCTTAGTATGTTATACAAGCTTGGGGGATAGTTCGTCGATAGTATACACACACGCACAATGCCTGGTATTCACGTGTACTTTGTACACACCCCTATCACTAATATACAGTACCAGGAGTAGGCTCTTTCTTCAACTGCAAGGGTCTGATCGGAACTAGGGTAAAACTTTGCCTCGTATTACCATCCATCCTAACAGCCAGGGATATCCTACCGAATGATATGATGAAATCATATCTGCCAACTACTAAGAGAGAGGTGTGTCGGGGGGGCAATGTGTGCGAGAGAGGCCTAAAGATAATGTGCGTGCGGGAGACACGTAGGCACATATATGTGAGTATAGAGGGCTAGTAGAGACCGTGCATGTGTATACATGCATGTGAGAGAAATAGTGTTTTCCAACTGAGATTAGTGAAAAGATTGGTACATAGTAGTCAGAAAGAGAGAGAGAAATAGAGAGAGCATGTGCGTGAGACACCCCGACACCCTGATAGAGATTGTGAGCATGTGTGAAACAGAAATGCCGATGCATATAAAGTGTGTGCACTTATGCGTTAGATAGAGAGAGATATAACGCGTTTGTGAGAACGGGGCGAGGCATAGTGCATCTACATGTAAAAGGCGGTTCTACGCATTAAATTAAAACATAAATGGCATTATTATTTTTGGATGAGATCATGAATTTTGCAAATTGCCTATGGACGAAAATCGGTCTATCAGACACCCATACTCTATTGAATTCTAGCATGTGCATGTGTTTATTTCATATTATCGATCCATAGAGTGAGAGCGGTTTGAAATACAGGCAATGGATGCTTTTGCAATTCATATATAAACATTAATTAGTGCACTCCATGTTGTTAGTGTGAAGCACTTTATACATTTGTCACTTGCATGGATACATTCCAAATTGCTAGCTATGAAATAGAATACATGTCGAATTCAACATAAAGGGGGTTTCGAAGGTTCGAATTCATAGGAAGTGCATTCATCTATTTGAACCCGAGATAATGGCATTTGTAAATCAGATGTAAAAGGGGGCATCAATCTTTGTTGTGAGTTTGAACATGCTATATATATTCATACACATATCTAACTTCTTTTTTTGCAACCAAGGAGATTATATCTGGAACCATGCATGAACTGAGGTAAGTTGCATATTTTTTAATATATACTTGTGTACAATGTATATTCAAATGTACCCCGTCCATTCCAAAATAATCGTAGCTTTAGGATTTTCAAGAGTAAAGATTTGTGAAGTTTGACAAATCCTGAAAGTTCAATTCAAGAGAACCGAAAACGTTAATGCTTCTGCTCCCAAATATTGAACGAAGCGCCAAATAGGCCTCTGGTCACCCGAAACTGCGCGAGACTAATGTTTTGGTGGTAGGAAATTACTGTCTTGACTCTGGCCCGTGTAGCCTATCGGCCCAACGTCCAAAGGTCTAAACCGGGGTAGGTTTGTAACTTCACCAAGACGCCAGTCTCAACTGCCTCCGAGAAGCATTCATACGCCATGGGCGCCTACCCATGCGCTCGGCCGAAATCTATCCCGCCCACATTTGGGACACCTGACATGACTGTCCTACCCCAACCCGCAATATGTCCAAAATTTTAGATGGGCGCAAAGTTTGTAACTTTCCCCAAATTTCAAACAAGCGTGTCTCAAACCGAAACATTGTTCCCCCTTAGTTCCCCAGCTCCCTCCGTTTCCCCATTCATACTCCATGGGCGCGAAAACGCCCTCTCCACCAGCCGCGAAACCCCAGCCTCCTCCGTCCTCCACCCCATAGCGGCCAATCCACCGTCGCCCTCCTCCATCATGCCGGAGCCGGTACCCCGATGTCGTCGTCCAACGCAACCGCAACCACAACGCCCTCAAGGACTTAGCAGCTGAAGCCGAGGCAGAGCTCCTTCCACGACATCGACGCCGACGTGCACCGTACCAGAACCACTCCGACCACGCCATCCTGCACCTCACTGATGCGGCTCCACTGTCGCAAACGTCCACCGCACCGGAGTTGTTCCCGCTACGCCGTTGTTCGCCGCCTCGGATCTGCTTCCCCGCCGCCGACATACGGCCACTGCACCACACTCAACAACTTGGCCATGGGTTCGTCCAAGGCTGCACCGTCCTCCACAACTTCTGGTTTCCGGTGAACAACAAGAAGATCGTCGGAAAAATAGAAGGAGGACACAACACTACCAGCAGAAAGAGGTACTCCTCTTCCCTTATTCGTGCAAATCTTATGTCTCCGCTCACACCGTATTCATCCCACGAAAGAAACTAGTTGAGCGCTTCTTACTACATCTTCTTCGTGATACTAAATGCACAAGGTTTCCTTCCTTTTACTATTTCACCTTTGCTAGAGCTCAGTAGCCCGCCTTGATTTCAATTCAGGGTCAGTCGAACGCAATTAAAAGAAGCAGCACCCGCTTAGGGGCGCGGAGCACCTAGTCCGCCTGTTCCCCGGGGAAGCGGCGCATCGGTGTCTACCATAGGGGTGTGGGGCGCAGGAGCTGCTTGCACCCGATCTGGAGGTCGGCGGGGCTTGAATGGATTGCCGGGGGGCGGTGCCAAGCACGACGGTGCGGCAAGGTCGAGGGGAGGGTGCAGGCAGGGGAGGAATACTAGGCCGGTGGTCGCTGGCGTTTCGAGGAAGATCGTCAACACTGACTGGCTGGAGGTAGATGAAGGCGATCTTCCCATTCTTTGTACATCGGACGGTGCAGAAAAAATGGACTGGCCTATTTTCTTTCAGTCGACTGTTATTTTAATAGAATCATGTAGTAATTTAGTGTGCCATGCATGTTGTAGAGCTATCATATGTCTCCCGTCATTTATTTCTCACCGGCCTGCTATCTGCTACCTTTACACTGTACTAATTGTGCACACACTTCACCCATACTCACACTATTGTTTTTTATGCATGGGTATTTCAGACTCTGACGCAGTGTTTATGAATGCAGAAAAGAAAAGACAGAAGTCACTCTAGTGTAATTCGAAGATAAGCACTAAGCGTTTCAGCGCTCTAATGGGTGCAGTGTCAGCAGTTGGAGACATTAAACGTAGCTCTGCAGTTGATGATCTCAATTGCCACACACAACCATCCCAGGTGCTTGCTTTAACTTCGCGCTGTCAAATGTGGTTGCATGTTGCATATGGTGTCTATCTTGTATTGCTTCCAATTTGGTTAAATTGCATCTGCTTACTTTACACATTATACCTTTGATAATGACATGCCTTCCTATTTTTGATACATACTACATATGGCTATTAACCATGTTCGTACATCAAACTAATGCTCTTTTGTATCCCTCGTCAATCACTTATGATGAGACAGTCACCCGAGTGGGTTACTGTGAGACGCCCTACTCGTTTAAAGAGTGTAGTGTCATCCTCCCCACATGATTCTCAAGAAATGGCAAGGGTAAATGAAGATAGTCAACGTAGCTCTCTAGTTGATCACCGCAATTCCCCCACACCACCATCGCAGGTGCTTGCTCTTACTTGGCAGTGTGATATGTGGTTGCATGTTACATATGGTGTCTACCTTGTAATGCGTCTAATTAGGGTAAATTGCATCTGCTTAGTTAACACATTATACCTGTGAATATGACATGCCTTCCTATTTTTGGTACATACTACGTCTTTCTATTAACCAAGTTCCTACATCAAACTACTTTTCTTGTGTATCCCTCATCAATGCTCCTAATTTGTTAAATTGCATCTCCTTAGCTTACACATTATACATGTGAATATGACACGCCTTCCTGTTTTTGGTACATACTACATCTGCCTATTACACCATGTTCTTACATCAAACTACTATTCTTGTGTATCATGCGTCTATCGCTTATGATGAGACAGTCACGTGTGTGGGTTAATATGAGATGCAATACTCTTATAAAGAATGCAATTTCATCCTCTCCACATGATTCTCAAGAAACATCAAGCCTAAATGAAGATATTGAACGTAGCTCTATACCTGAAGACCGCACTTCCCCTACACCACCATCACAGGTGCTTGCTCTAACTTCGTAGTGTAATATGTGGTTGCACGTTGCATACGGTGGCTAGCTTGTAATGCTTCTAATTAGGGTAAATTGCATATGCTTAGTTTACACACTTACCTGTGAATATGACACGCCTTCCTATTTTTGGTACACACTACATCTATGTGTTAACCTTGTTCTTACATGAAATTACCTCTCTTCTGTATCCTGCATCAATCACTTACGATGAGTCACCTTTATTCGTTGAATATTGCATATTATTTCTAGCATGTTGCCATGTATTGCTTCTAATTTGGTCAAATACATTTGTTAGGGCACCCTTTTAATTTGGCAGAGTGATATTGGTTTCATCTTTCATATGGTTTCTAGCTTGCATCGATTCTAACAAGTTCAAGCACCTTGTGCTTAGTTTACACTTTATACATCATACATGTCAATATGTCAAGCCGTCCTATTTTTCATACATATTCCATCCTCCTATCATGCGGCTGCCTTACATGAAAGTAGTGTTCGTCAGTATCATGCATCAATGAGTTCTGAAGAGCAAATTTTATTCCTTTTTCTTGTGGGTTTGACTTGACAAGGCAAAATCAAGAAAGAGGAAGGAAAAGAGTAAGGAAGGCGATGATGGTGGTCCTCTACAGCAACGTAAACGGAGCATCTGTACTGATTCTCCTTGTACTGATAGTGCATTACAAGGTCCAAGTCTCCGCTCCCCTACTCCACCATCCAAGGTGCTTGCTCTAACTTGGCAGTGTGATATCTGGTTGCATGTTGCATATGGTTTATAGCTCGTATTGCTCCTAATTTGTGTAAACTGCATCTGCTTAGCTTACACATGATACATGTGAATATGACATGCTTTCCTGTTTTTCATACATACTATATCTGTCTATCACACCATGTTCTTACATGAAACTACTCTTCGTGTGTATCCTGCATTAGTCACTTATGATGGGACACCTTTAAGTTGGCAGTGTGATATTGGTTTGCGTCTTGAATATGATTTCTAGCATGTATTGCTTCTAGTTTGATGAACGCCACCTATGACGAGACAGTTTTAACTTGGCAGAGTGATATTGATTGCACCTTCCATATGGTGTCTTGTTGTGTTTCTAATTTGTTGAAGTGCCTTCTGCTTAGTTACCACATCATAGGTGTGAATATGTCAAGCCGTCCATTTTTTTGTACATATTCCATCCTCGTATCATGACTTTGCCTTTCATCAGAGTAGTGTTTGTTAGTATCATGCATGAATGAGTTCTGAAGAGCGAATGGTATTCCTTTTTCTGGTCGGTATGACCTCACAATGCAAAATCAATAAAGATAAAGAAATTGGCAAGGCATTGGATGATGGTGGTCCTTCCGAGCAACTGAAACGGAGGTTCTCTACAGATTCTACTCCGCCACCCTCCCAACAAGATTCACAAGACAACGCAAGGCTAGACAGTCAACGTAGCTGTGTAGATGATGAGCACATCTCGCCTACTCCACATGACAGGTGCTTGCTCTAACTTGGCACTATTATATGTGGTTGCATGTTGCGTATGATGTCTAGCTTGTATTGCTTCTAACTTTGTTGAATTGCATCTGCTTACTTTACGCATAATGCCTGTGAATATGACATGTGTTCCTATTTCTACATCAGACTACTATTCTTGCATATCCCGCATCAGTCACTTATGATAAGGCACCTTTAAGTCGCCACTTTGATATTGGTTGTGTCTTGCATATGATTTCTAGCATGTACTGCTTCTAATTTGTTGAAACGCCATATAGTTTGAACTTGGCAGAGTGATATTGGTTGCATCTTACATATGGTGTCTAGCTTGCAGTGCTTCTAATTTGTTGAAATGCCTTCTGCTTAGTTACCACATGATAGGTGCGAATATGTCACACCATCCTGTTTTTCATACATATTCCATCCTCGCATCATGTGTTTGCCTTTCATCCGAGTAGTGTTCGTCAGTATCATGCATGAATGAGTTCTTAAGATAGAATTTTATTCCTTTTTCTTATCAGTTTGACTTCACAATGCAAAATCATTACAACTGAAGGAAATTAGTCCGGCAGTGGATGATGGTGGTCCTTCGGAGCAACTCAAACATGGGGCCTCTACAGATTCTACTCCGCCATCCTCCCAACAAGATTTGGAAGACAACACAAGGTTGGACAGTCAACGTAGTTGTGTAGATGATGAGCACATCTCCCCTACTCCACCATCACAGGTGCTTGCTCTAACTTGACACTATTATATGTGGTTGCATGTTGCGTATGATGTCTAGATTGTATTGCTTCTAACTTGAATTGCATCTGCTTACTTTACACATAATGCATGTGAATATGACACGTGTTCCTGTTTCTAGAACATACCTGTACATGATGAGCACATCTCCCCTACTCCACCATCACAGGTGCTTGCTCTTACTTGGAACTGTTATATGTGGTTGTGTTTTTCGTATGATGTCTAGTTTGTATTGCTTCTGATTATATTGAATTGCATCTACGTAGCTTACAACTTATACCTGCAACGATCACTTACCCATAAGACACATTTAACTTGGGACTGTGATGTAGGTTGCATCTTGCATTGTCTTCTAGCTTGTACTGCTTCTAATTTCTTGAAATGGCACTTACGACGAGACACTTTTTACCTGATAGAGTGATATTGGTTGCATGTTCATATGGTGCCTAGCTTTCATTTCTTCTAATTTTGTTGAAATGCCTTCCGCTTACTGTTTTTTCATACATATTCCATCCTCCTACCGTACGTGTGAATATGAAACGTTGTCTTTTTTTGTATATATTCCATCCTCCTATCCTGCGCTTGCCTTACATCAAAGTAGTGTTCGTCTGTATCATGCATCAACCAGTTATGCAGAGCTAATTTTATTCATCTTCCAGTGGTTTTGACTTCATAAGGCAATATCAGAAAATAGGAAGGAAAAGAGTAAGTTAGGGGATGTTGGTGGTCCTCCGCACCGACGCAAACAGAGACTCTCTAGATTTGCCACTGCTACTGCTAATGAAGTTGAAGTCCCAAGTCTACATGATGAGTTCATCTCCCGTACTCCACCATGCAGGTGCTTGCTCTAAGTTGACACTGTGATAATTGGTTTCATGTTGCATATGTTGTCTAGCCTGTATTTCTTCTATTTTGATTAAATTGCACCTGCTGAGTTTATATGTTATACATGTGCATATGACATGGCTTTCCGTGTCTAGAATACACTTCATCTATCTATCATACCATGTTCTTACATCAAAGTACTGCTGTTGTGTATCCCGCATCAGTCACTCATGATTGGACGCTTTTAACATGGCAGTTTGATAGTGGTTGCATCTTGCATTGATTTCTACGTTGTACTTCTTCTAATTTTTCGAATTGCCACTTATGACAAGACATTTTTAACTTGGCAGAGTAATATTGGTTGCATCTTTCATATGGTGTCTAGATTGCATTACTTCTATTTTCTTGAAAATCCTTCTGCTTAGTTTGCACATCGTAGCTGTGAATATGTCATGCCGTCCTGTTTTTCTTACATATTCCATCCTCATACGGTTGTCTTACATCAAAGTATTGGTTGTCTGTATCATGCATCAATGAGTTCTGAAGAGTGATTTTATTCTTTTGTGCTGTGGGTATAGCTTGACATGGCAAAGTCAAAAAAGAGCAAGGAAAATAATATAGTAGGGAGTGTTGTTACTCGTCAGGTGAAACGAAAAAGGTTCTGCCGTCGAGATTCTGCTGTTACTTATAGTGCAGTAGAAGGTCCAAGTCCACCGGCTAAATCTACAAACACAGTATCACCTGCTCCACCAGCTGCAGCATCCTCTTCAACTGTACCAGCATCTCAACCAGTTACTCGTTCATTTGCTCTAGAACTGGCCAGTTCCCAAGCTGCCTTCACACCTAACACTGCTTCCGAAGCACTACTGACACAACATGACTTGGCAAGATCAGATGAACCTCATGAGCATCAACACCAAGATGGTACCTGACCGAGTCAAGTTGCAGTTGCATGCTCCTTTATATGTACTCTCACAGTTTGATGTACACTAACACTTTCCATATTCGTTGTTGAACTAGAACCACGGCGCAAGCGGAAACAGACATGAGGGATAATGCTTGACAGATTAACAAAATTTAAAGGAGGAAGAGTGGAGATCCATTTTGAGGCAGGTTTAAAAAGGCCACGTGATGCTACAGAGTCAGCCAAGTTAGTATCAGAGGTAGCCGTTGCCGTTAGGTGTCATGCACGTATCCTCCCAACGTGGATCCAGTACAGGAATGAGAAAGACAATACCTAGTTTAACACCTTCCTTGACCATTTATCCGTAAGTAATGTTATTCATCACAATTAGTAATATTGTCTTGCTCTGTCCCATACTTTCTAGCTTCCTCCTAATAAGACTCACATTCTTTTTTCAACAAATGAAGTTCAAGTTGGATCCGAAAGATGATGCAACTAAACAAGCATGCACTCATGTTTTTCAGTCTGCTCTGCGACAGTATCAGTACCACCTTAGAAAATCTCACTTTGAAGGCAAAGGCTAACAATGAAATCGCCCAAACATCTCCAGTGGAATATATTACAGATGAAGACTGGACAGCCCTCGTTAAACACTGGTCCGATCCAAAGTATCAGGTAGGCTATATGTATTTGATCAGACCACATATTGAACTTGTATTTATGTATGTGCCTTACAAGTGTATATTCTTCTAGGCTAACTGTTTGAAGAACAAAACCAACCGTTCTAAAGTGAAATTCCAACATACAACAGGATCACATAGCTATATTGCACACAACGAGGCTCTTGTAAATAGTTGCTACTTCCTTCTTCTTTTTGTGCCATATTATCGTATCTATATTGACTTGTTCCAAATACAGAGGAAAGCCCGTGCGGACCAAAAAGAACCTGAACCGAATGTAATGCAAATCTTCAAGGATTGCCACACCAGCAAGATGAAGGGCATGAGCGCACCAGTTCAAGCCACTGTTGTAAGTCCTTACTCCTCCTGCCTTGAACTGATTGGTACTGTGATGTGTTCATTTAACTACTTGGTTTGCAACCAATGCCAGTTACTCTGTTCACTTTTATTCACAGTTGTCTTAACATATCATTTCACCTTACCTGGATTAAAAGAGATGAAGGATATTCTTTTGGTCTTGATCTGTAAGCTAGTTGTTATGTTCACGTGCGCACACAATGATAAAATAGCCTATTTGTTTTATATTTGTTTGCCCATGATATGAATGATGTCATACTATGTTCATCCTACTTTAAACCATGTCTCTTTATCCTTAGATGTCAAAGAATGTGAGGAAATAGACAATACAGTAGGCATGCTACATGGACATATGTTCCGAAAGTGATTTTATTATGTAGTTGGCTTTGGATGGACTGCATGATCATGTTTGGCATGATAAGAAGCAATAAAACAAAACATACCCGAAGTATTATAGTATCCGGATACTTACGACTTCGCAAGGGGCTTGTCCCTGGGCAACCACTCCTAATCGCTGTAAGCGGCTGTTATGGATTAGTCTGGAAGGAGGGTCCTTCCCTTCTTGGACCCTTCGGCCTCCCCAGATGGGGCGACCTTCCTTTTCTTGTCTCCCCCGGTTCGGGGAGAACCTTCCTCTTCCTCCTCGTTTTCGTGGGAGGATTGCGCCTCGGTGTTTTCGGACGATGAGTCCGATACAACCTTGTGCCGGAGACCTTTCCTGGTCCCCGCGGCCTTCTTCTTGGCCTTTTTCTTCGGTGCCTCATAGGGCGCCGGAACCAGCATCTCCGTTAGGCAGTGGGGCCGGACAATCGATCTGCTCCGCTGTCGCTACCCAGTCCTGTTAAAATGGTGTGGAGGCTCAGATCCCTCACATGATTATACTGGGGAAAGGAACATCTTATGTGATATAAAGAGCTTACCGGATTGGCAGGGCGCTTTGCGCTAAGTCCACGATCCTCGGTAAGAGGAGGAGGTACCTCAGCAGCCTTGAACAACACCTTCCAGATGTCTTGGTGCATCGTGTCGAAAAGCTCTCGCAGCGTCTGGTGCTGGGCCTGGTCGAACTCCCACATATTGAATGTCGGTCTTTGACACGGAAGGATCCAGTGGAAGAGCATGACCTGGACCACGTTGACAAGCTTGATTTTCTTGCTTATCATATTTTTGACACAGTTCTGGAGTCCGGTCAGCTCCATCGATGAACCCCAGATAGGCCCTTCTCTTTCCACGAGGTGAGCCGCATGGGGATGCCAGATCAAAATTCGGGGGCCGCCACCCAGTTGGTGTCCCGCGGCTTGGTGATGTAGAACCACCCCGATTGCCACCCCTTCACGGTATCCACATAGGAGCCTTCAAGCCAGGTGACATTGGGCATTTTGCCCAGCATGGCGCCTCCGCACTCCGCTTGTTGGCCGACCACCACCTTCGGTTTCACATTGAAGGTCTTCAGCCACAGGCCGAAGTGGGGCTTGATGCGGAGGAAGGCCTCGCACACGACGAGAAACGCCGAGATGTTGAGGATGAAATTGGGGGCCAGATCATGGAAGTCCAGCCCATAGTAGAACATGAGCCCGCGGACAAATGGGTGGAGGGGCAATCCCAGTCTACGGACGAAGTGGGTGAGGAATACAACCCTCTCATGGGGTTCTGGAGTAGGGACGATCTGCCCTGCGTCTGGGAGCTGGTGCGCTATGTCTGCGGCCAGGTATCCGGCTTCTCGGAGCTTCGTAATGTTCTCCTCCGTAATGGAGGAGACCATCCACTTGCTTCCCACTTTGGACATGTTCGAAAAGGATTTGCGGAGAAGATGAGAACTTGGGCGCTGGACCCCGAGTGCGCGAGAATGGATGGGCAGGGGAAGAAGAAGGTGTGGGTGAAAAATAGGAATCCTTGTCCCTTTATAAAGGCAGTAGAAACTGTGCGCCTCCCTACTTGCCCCATAAAATCGCTTATTCCCCAAGCTCCATGGTTGATGGCACGGTTGGGTTACCCATATCCGTATTGATGAGAATCCCATGATAAGGGGAACATGATCTCTGCTTCGACAAGACGTGCCAAGAAAACCGCCTCGCAACACGTGTAGTGGCAGGCAGGGAAAAATGGTTCGTAATAAACGGGCCACGGCAGGACATCACCTTGTGAAAAGTTGTCAGCAAATTAGATTGTGGAACAATATACTCTCTTTAGTGGTATATGGAATTTGTTTTGTAGAGCCGGACACGATCCTTGTGTTCAAAATCTTCTATGGAGTATTCGGAGAAGGAACCCGCCTTGCAATGTCGAAGACAATCTGCGCGACGGGCTCATCGTCATTGAAACCTGGTTTAGGGGCTACTGAGGGAGTCCTGGATTAGGGGGTCCTCGGACAGCCGGACTATATACTTTGGCCGGACTGTTGGACTATGAGGATACAAGATTGAAGACTTCGTCCCGTGTCCGGGTGGGACTCTCCTTTGCGTGGAAGGAAAGCTTGGCAATTCGGATATGTAGATCTCCTCCCTTGTAACCGACTCTGTGTAACCCTAGCCCCCTCCGGTGTCTATATAAACCGGAGGGTTTAGTCCGTACGACAACAACAATCATAATCATAGGCTAGCTTCTAGGGTTTAGCCTCTACAATCTCGTGGTAGATCAACTCTTGTAATACTCATATCATCAAGATCAATCAAGCAGGAAGTAGGGTATTACCTCCATCGAGAGGGCCCGAACCTGGGGAAACATTATGTCCCCCGCCTCCTGTTACCATCAGCCTTAGACGCACAGTTCGGGACCCCCTACCCAAGATCCGCCGGTTTTGACACCGACAGGTACGACTCCGAAAGCTACTGAATGGATAATGGAAAGTGGATGCACTAACCACATGACTGGTGATAGAAGTCTTCTCATGGATTCAACCTACATCCTTCTACTAAAAGCCACATCATGTTCGCTCACACTAGTAAAAGCAAGGTATTGGGCTTAGCTAGAGTTGCTATCTCAAAGGATCAACACATGGATAAAGTGATGCTTGTTGAATCCCTTGGATACAACTTAATGTATGCCTCAATGCTTTGTGATCTCAACATGATTGTGATATTTGAAAAATATCGTTGCCTTGTGCTTATGGAATCTGACAAATCTCTAGTCTACGAAGGTTATCAAATAGGTGATCTGTATAAAATAGATTTCTCCACGGGACCATAGCTTGTCGTATGTCTTCTAGCAAAAGCTTCAGAGTGTTGGCTTTGGCATCAAAGGCTAGGACATGCGGGCATGAGGAACTTGCACACACTCATGAAGAAGAAGCTATCATTGGCATCGAGGGCGTCAAGTTCAAGAAACATCATCTATGTGGTGATTGTGAAGCCGGGAAGATGACTAGGGCCAAGAATCCCTTGAAGACAATCATGAGTACATCATGCCCCTTCGAACTGCATCACATGGACTTATTTGGCCCTACTCACTACTCTACCCTTACTACCACTGCACATCTCTGGCTTCGTTATTGTTGATGATTAGTCGAGATATACCTGGGTGCACATAATTCTCTATAAGACTGAAGTGCAAGATGTCTTCAGATGCTTCGCCAATCGTACCATGACCAATTATGGCATCAAGATCAAGCACATCAGGAGTGAAAATGGCACGGAATTCAAGAACACTAGCCTAGACACTAATCTTGATACATTGGGAATCACACATGATCTCTTTGCTCCATACACACCTCAACAGAATGGTGTCATGGAGCGTAAGAACAGAACCCTCATTGAGATGGCACGTACGATGCTTGACGAGTACAAGACTCCAAGAAAGTTCTGGTTTGAAGCCCTTGATACTGCTTGCCACATCATCAATAGAGTTTATCATCATAAGTTCTTCAAGAAAACATCCTATTAACTCCTGACTAGTAAGAAGCAAAACGTTAGCTCTTTCAAAGCCTTTGGTGCTAGGTGTTGGATCAAGGATCCGCATCACACTTCCAAATTTGCACCAAAAGCACATGAAGGTTTTGTGCTTGGTTACGGAAAGGATTCACACACCTACAGACTCTTCAACCTCTTTCACTATAAAGTGGTTGAAACTGTAGATGTGCGGTTCGATGACACTAACGGCTCACAAAGAGAGTACCTGCCAGATGTGTTAGATGAAGCTACACCTAGTGAATCTATCAAGCTAATGGGTACTGGAGAAATCATACCCACCGAGGAACAGTCTGAGGAGGAAATCATCATTTCAGCACCTAATCAACATGAAGACAATGCTCAGTCTGAAGCCAATGTTGAAGATGAAAACAACAATCAGCAAGGGCAAGATCTTCGCCCTATTCATCCTCGGGTTGCAAATAAAGTCTAGATTGAGAATATCGTCGATAGTATCAATGCACCTGGTCCCCTCACTCGATCAAGAGCTACGCAACTAGCAAGTTTCTATTGTCACTTTGCATTTGTCTCAATATCTGAACCCAAGAAAGTTGATGAAGCCTTCATGGAACCTGAATGGATTCAAGCTATGCAAGAAGAGCTTCAACAGTTTGAGTTGAATAATGTCTGGGAGCTAGTCAAACGTCCTGATCCTCGCAAGCACAACATTATTGGCACCAAATGGATCTATCGCAATAAGCAAGATGTGCATAGTCAAGTTGTCCGAAACAAAGCTCTCCTCATTGCCCAAGGTTACACACAAGTGGAAGGAATTGACTTCAATGAAACTTTTGGTCATGTGGCTAGGCTTGAAGCCATTCATATTCTGCTAGCCTATGCTAACCACAACAACATTCTTCTATACCAAATGGATGTGAAGAGTGCCTTCCTCAACGGCAAAATTGAAGAAGAAGAAGTATATGTAGCTCAACCACCTGGTTTTGAAGATCCAAAGCGTTTTGATATGGTGTACAAACTCAACAAGGCATTGTATGGCCTCAAACAAGCACCTCAAAGTTGGTATGAAAAACTCAAAGAATTCCTGAAGAGTAAAGGCTTCAAACCTGGTTCTCTAGATCCTACTCTCTTCACGAAGACATATGATGGAGAACTGTTTGTCTGCCAAATCTATGTGGATCACATTATCTTCAGCTTCACTGATAAGAGATACAGTGATGAGTTTGGGCATATGATGCAAGAGCAATATCAGATGTCCATGATGGGAGAGCTGGAATTCTTCCTTGATCTTCAAATTCGTCAACAGAGAAATTGCATCTTCATATCACAAGAGAAATACCTCAAAGATTGTCTGAAGAAGTTTGGAATGCAAGACTGCAAAGAGTACACGGCGCCAATGCCAACCGAAGGCCAATTGGGCCTTGACGACAACGGTAAAGAGTTCGATCAAAAGGTATACCGCTCCATGATTGGTTCTTTATTGTACTTATGTGCATCTAGGCCATATATAATGCTTAGCGTTTGCATGTTTGCCCCAATTCCAAGCGGCACCAAAGGACTCGCATCACCTCACAGTGAAGTGAGTACTTCGATATTTGGCTCACACCCCAACGCTAGGATTATGGTATCCAAAGGGCTCAAAGTTCAATCTGGATGGATTCTCAGATGTTGATTATGTTGATGACAAGGTTGATCGCAAGTCCACATCAGGCACATGTCACTTTCTCGGACGATTTCTTGTTTGTTGGTCTTCAAAGAAGCAGAACTGTGTATCACTCTCCATTGTTGAATCTGAATACATTGCTGTTGGATCTTGCTGCGCTCAGCTTCTCTGGATGAAGCAACCCCTCAAGGATTATGGCATCCACATGAAGCATGTGCCCCACTACTATGACAATGAAAGTGTGATGTCTACTATACAACTTTAGTCTTGTAGACTCATGTTGGGCCTCCAAGCACAAAGTTTTGTAGGACAATAGCAATTTTCCCTCAAGTGGATGACGTGTAACACCCACAATGCATCTATATCTCCCACGTGCCGGGCACGACTTAGAGGCATAGCCGCATGGTAGGTTTGTCGCAACAGGGGTAATCTTCATACAATCCCATGTACTGAATAAGAAAGGGGTAAAGAGTTGGCTTACAATCGCCACTTCACACAAATACAAGTTAAACACACATCATCCAGATTACAATCAAGGTCCGACTATGGAACCAAAAATAAAAGAAGAAAAACCCCAAATGCTAGATCCCCGATCGTCCCAACTGGGCTCCAATACTGATCAACAGGAAACGAAACAACACAACGATCAAGATCTTCAGCGAGCTCCCCCTTGATCTCGGTTGCGTCATCTGCACTGGTATCATCGGCACCTGCATCTGTTTGGAAGTATCTGTGAGCCATGAGGACTCAGCAATCTCACATCCGCGAGATCAAGACTATTTAAGCTTATGGGTAGGATAGGGTAATGAGGTGGAGCTGCAGCAAGCACTAAGCATATATGGTGGCTAACTTACGCAAATAAGAGCGAGAAGAGAAGCAACGCAACCGTCGAGAAGCTTGAAGTGATCAAGAAGTGATCCTAAAACTACTTACGTTCAAGCATAACACAAGAACCGTGTTCACTTCCCGGACACCACCGAAAAGAGACCATCATGGCTACACACATGGTTGATGCATTTTAAATTAAGTCAAGTGTCAAGTTCTCTACAACCGGACATTAACAAATTCCCACCTGCCACATAACCGCGGGCACGGCTTTCGAAAGTTCAAACCCTGCAGGGGTGTCCCAACTTAGCCCATCACAAGCTCTCACGGTCAATGAAGGATATTCCTTCTCCCGAGAAGACCCGATCAATCTCGGAATCCCGGTTAGAAGACATTTCAACAATGGTAAAACAAGACCAGGAAAGCTACCCAATGTGCCGACAATCCCGTTAGGAGTCGCATGTATCTCGTTCTCAGGGCAACACCGGATGAGACAGGCTACGAGTAAAACCAGCCCTCGAGTTTCCTCGAGGTGGCCCCGCAGGCGGCTCGGTTTGGACCAACACTTAGAGAAGCACTGGCCCGGGGGGGTTAAATAAAGATGACCCTCGGGTTGGCCGACCCAAGGGAAGTGTAATAGGTTGTCAGGCAAATGTGAAACCAAGTGTCGGTGTCAAAACCAGCGGATCTCGGGTAGGGGGTCCCGAACTGTGCGTCTAAGGCGGATGGTAACATGAGGCAGGGGACACGATGTTTTACCCAGGTTCGGGCCCTCTTGATGGAGGTAAAACCCTATGTCCTTCTTGATTATTCTTGATAATATGAGTAGTACAAGAGTTGATCTACCACGAGATCGGAGAGGCTAAACCCTAGAAGCTAGCCTATGGTCTGATTGTATCTTGTCCTACGGACTAAAACCCTCCGGTTTATATAGACACCGGAGGGGGCTAGGGTTACACAAGGTCGGTTACAAAGGAGGAGATATACATATCTGTATTGCCTAGCTTGCCTTCCACGCCAAGTAGAGTCCCATCCGGACACGGGACGAAGTCTTCAATCTTGTATCTTCATAGTCCAACAGTCCGGCCAAAGGATATAGTCCGGCTGTCCGGATACCCCCTAATCCAGGACTCCCTCAGTAGCCCCTGAACCATGCTTCAATGACGATGAGTCCGGCGCGCAGTGTTGTCTTAGGCATTGCAAGGTGGATTCTTCTCCAAATTTCGAATGTTTGTTTAAGCAGTGTCCGGCACCATAAATGTTGGACCTCTTGGCTTCTGCGGCCAACAAGGGCTATCTCCCACGCGTCGCATGAATACGAGGCGCCAGGGCGTTTTTACATTTGCCCCCTATCCAAATAAATAAATTATCAATTAAAGGGATGGGGGTTCTTAGATCCAATCCATATCATCCTCCCCCAGCGAGAATCCATCAGAGCATGCTTTGGAGAAATCCACTCCAACATGGCCGACCTCCGCAGCTCCTCCTCCTGCCCCCGTAGCCCTAAGCCCGGTGATTGGGAGAGGTGTTCAGTCCCACACAGTCGATTAGTCAAACTGCAGACTAAGGGATTTCTCCCTCCAACGTATATGGTTCCCGTCCGAGCCGGGCTCACCACCTACAATGGCAGGGAGCAAGCGGAGAGCTTCCCCAGCCCCTCTACGGGGGAGCGAGTATGCCTTGTTCCTTATTTATTAAGGGGACTCGGATTTCCAATTCATCCATTCCTCCGCGGGCTCCTGGAGTTTTACGCCCTCCAACTGCATAATTTCACCCCTGCTTCCATATTACACATCGCCGGCTATGTTGCCCTCTGCAAGTTATTCCTGGGCTACGAGGCTCATTTCGAGCTATGGAAAAGGTTATTTTGCCTCGTCCCCCGCACACAAAAGGGGTCACTTTATCAAGTGGGCGGAGCCGAAATATGGTGCATCGCCAAAACCGGATACCTGTCCGATACTCCGAAGAAGACGTCCGAAGACTGGCCCTCGGAATGGTTTTATATGGAGGACGTCCCCCTTTCGAACCCTGTTTGGCGGGGTCTTCCTGAGTTCAACAATGCTCCTCTGATGAAACGCCAAAGTTGGCGCCCCTGGAGGCCCCAGGAGGAAGACAACGGAGAAGTCCTTTACCTGATGAACCGGATTAAAGCGCTGGCTCAATCAGGATTGTTGGTAATCGAAGTTATGTCAATATGCATACTGCGGGGAGTGCAGCCACTACAATATCGAGGGTATCCCCTGTGGTGTTTTAACGGGGAAGATGATGCTACCCGTTGCGGGCGTAAGGGTCCGGACAATGCAGCCGCTTTAGCAAAAAATTTGTCCTAGTTGTTCAAGGAAGAGGAAGAGGAGTTCATCCGCATCAAGCCATGGGATGGATTCTCCATGTACAACCCTCCAAGCTGGGTGAGTTATATCTCCCTACTCCCATTCTTCCCGCATTCTTTGTCATAGGTATTCAGCTTGCCATTTTGTGGCAGGAACTGCGAAAAGCCATAAGGGAGGTCAACAGCCCATCCCCACAACCAGAGGACCCTGACCGGCCCTCGGTCCTTGACTCGAAGAAGATCAGGACATATTCGTGGAGCTGATAGACCGGCAGTTCTATCAATTAAGCTGTAATGACGCCATGGTGGCCATTACGGCCGACTATCCAGGACTGCTTCCTGCGTCGCACGTAAGAAAAACCAAAAAATCCCAACTCCAAAAATTAGGATCCCCTTTTAGACACTTCACCTACCATATCATATGGTGTTTTACAGGGAAGGCCTTCGGGACGCCGTGCCGAACCCGCAGCGACTTGCCAACAAGAGGCACCGAGGCCGGGCAAGCCAAAAAGGAAGGCGGTCAGGACGGAGACGCCGACGCAGAGGTATGACAAAAACCCCACTCTGTGGTTGTAGTCTCTCTCAAAATGTTATGACGTCCATGTTTCTTTAACAGAAAAAACGCTCACCGGAATATGTTCGGTGAGGCCGCCGATCATGCTTCCACCAGTCGGGCTCCAGGACCGGACATAGAGGCGGAAGCCGACATGGGGCGGACGCCGGATACTCCTCCTACAGAAGATGCGGATAGACTATCCGCTACAAATTCAGAGGTGGAGAGCACCATGAATCATAGGCGTCGCCGAGCCGTACTCCGTGATGCTTGCTTCTCCCCAGAGGCATTTGATGCCTTCAATTCTGGAGACGTGTACCTCCGTGCTGCTCAAAATGGTCTAGCCAGAGCCACGGACCAGTATGTAAGGGATGTACGGGTAAGAAAATCTGACGATTATATGTATCAGTAGCCCCTGAGACTTGAAACAGTTAGCAGAACTGATTTAAGGATCCTCTATTGTGCAGGTTCTTACAGAGAAGAATACTCGACTATCATAGGTGCTGGAGGAATGCAAGACCCAACTTTGGGTCGCTGTTGCCGCATTGAAGGAACCTAAAAAGTCCCCAGATGGTAACATTTGTTTCAAAGAATAGGTACCATATAGTGTGCGGTGTGGCTGCAGATCTAACAATAGATATGCAGATGAATCCGGAGAGAATCCGGAGGACCAGCATGCCGTACGACAGCTAAAGGCTGGCGAACGCGTGCTGACTGAGGTCGGGCGGGAGAAAAACAATCTCCAAGACGCTAATACCAAGCTGAGCGTGAAATTGAAAGATGTTCGAGCCCAGCTTGCGGACTCCGAGAAGGAGAATAAGCGGCTTCGACGTGGCATTTTCAGTAAGTGCTTGAATGAACCCTCAAAAAGGGGACGGCGGAGAAGCCGGCTAATAGGGTTATGTCTGCAGGTATGCTGACGGGTCGTTCCGCGAAGGAGATGCCCGGGTCTGTGGGTGATCTTCTATCCGAGCTCTCACAACTGCACGAACAAGTTCGGCAGGTGATGCAAGGTATTGCCCAGGCCTTGTGGCCATTAGTCTCCCTACCATAAGGCATTGGAGAGCTTGCGGAGAAGCTCAAGGGAGCACGGCGGCGCTTCCGATTGTGGAAGATATCGGCCTGCCGTCAAGGTGCTAGGGAAGCCTAGGCCATGGTGAAGACGTGGTATACCAAGGCTGACCCAAACCACATGCCCGAGGTCGGACCCGTGGGGCCCGATGGGAAAGAGATCACCGTTAGCTTAGTCTATGGGAAAGTAGAATTAGCCACAAAGTATTCCGAACAGGATTGTAGGCTAGACCGCCTGTTGGATGGTATAGAAGAGGAATTTAGTCAGTCTACATGACTATGTAATTAAAATGACATGTATAATGCCTTCTAGCCGGATTGTAAATCATTTGTCATGGCGGACCTTTTCGCTTCAACCTCGGGACCCGATAGTCCAGAGTGTGGCCGAATACACGCTCAGTTATATAAGAACCGGGGTATGCGTGGAAACCAGGCGTAGGGGTCATTAGTGCTTGAACAGACAAGTACCCAAATAGTTATGTTATATTACATGGGTAGTAAGAAACATCTTCCAAGGAGAATAGTTCCGTTAGGGGTTCCTTTCCCTGGGTACACATGCCCTAAAGTGCATGTCCGGACTGCGAGCAGAGCCGCAGGCAAAAACATCTGGGGGCATATATGGAAAATAAATAAAAATCATCTTTTGTTTGCCAACCGAATATTCCCTTAAGAACGCTAGCTTTCGGCTTCACCCAGTCTGAGGTACACATCCGGCTGACCTGGCAGTAACAATCACAGAGGTGCTCCCCTTATGCCCTAGCCGAATTAACGGGGACGTAGGGCATAAATACAAGAGCCAGGCAACCCAGCTTGGCCAAAACTTAAGTCATATCGATGCATATAATGGCGAAGAAAAGGTACATGCGGAAGAATAACACATGTGCGGGGCATAAAGCCCAGAAATATTATTAAGCTTCTGTGTAAAAAGCCCCCAGGTATAATGAGCACGGTTAGCGCGTCTATAGTGTGCAAGCGAGGCATGAGTTGGCCCTTGAAGGCCTTGAGAAAGAATAAAAGAAAGAAAGAGAAAAAAGACAGATAATGTATATGCAAAAAATGAACAGAGGAAGGAGACGAACATAGAATCCGGCGCTAGGCGTAGAATCTTCGGAGCCTGGTTGCGTTCCTGGGTTTGGCTCAAGTCGATTATTCGATGCATCCCGCAGACGGTACGCTCCACCGGTCAGAACTTGGTCAATGATGAAGGGACCTTCCCATTTGGGCTCAAGCTTGGTCTTTTTCTTCTCCGGCATATAAGTTTTGGCATATAAGTTTTGGCCCGTACTTCTCTGCTTTGGTATCTGCGAGCCTGTTGCTGATAGAATGCGGAACGGGCTTTTTCCATGTTGCGCTCCTCCTCCAGGGTGTCCAGACTGTCCTGCCGATCGAGCTCGGCTTCTCTTTCTTCGTACATGCGCACTCGAGGGGAGTCATGAATTATGTCGTAGGGCAGAACTGCCTCTGCGCCGTACACCATAAAGAAGGGTGTATATCCGGTAGTACGATTCGGCGTGGTCCGCAACCCCTAGAGTACGGAGTCGAGCTCCTCTACCCAGTGCGTGTTAGACTCCTTTAAGGATGGCACTAATCTGGGTTTAATGCCACTCATGATAAGACCATTTTTTCGCTCAACTTGGCCGTTGGTTTGTGGGTGATAGACAGAAGCATAATCGAGCTTGATGCCCATGTTGCTGCACTAGAGTTTTACCTCGTCGGCCGTGAAGTTCGTGTCGTTGTCAGTGATGATGCTGTGGGGGACGCCATAATGGTGTACAACCCCGGATATGAAGTCTATCAACGGTCCGGATTCGGCTGTTTTAACAGGTTTGGCTTCTATCCATTTGGTGAATTTATCCACCATGACCAGTAAGTATTTTTTCTTATGGGTTCCCCCTTTAAGGGGTCCAACCATGTCAAGCCCCCAGACCGCGAAGGGCCAGGTAATGGGGATTGTTTGTAGGGCGGTGGGTGGCATGTGGCTTTGGTTTGCAAAAAGGTGGCAACCGACGCAGCGTTGGACCAAGTCCTGTGCGTCTGCCCGGGCCGTCGGCCAATAAAAACATGTACGGAAGGCCTTACTTACAAGGGCCCGAGCTGCGGCGTGGTGGCCGCCGAGTCCAGCATGAATTTCTGCCAAAAGCTTCCGCCCTTCCTCTTCAGAGATGCACCTTTGAAGGACTCTGGTAGTGCTTTTTTATACAGCTCTCCCTCGTGGACCCTGTAGGCTTTAGATCGCCGCACTATGTAGCGTGCCTCATTTTGGTCCTCGGGAAGTTCCTGCCTAGTTAGGTAGGCCAAGAATGGTTCTGTCCACGGGGCAATGATGGCCATTATGACGTGGGTTGAAGGTGTTATTTCGGTGCAGAGCCTCCGATTATGTCAGAGTGTTCAGTATCGGGCATTTTGGCCGGGTCCGGACTATTGTTACCGGTGTCCCCTTCCCATACCATGGATGGCTTAAACAACCTCTCCAAAAAGATGTTTGGGGGGACCGCATCGCGTTTTGCGCCGATGTGGGCTAGGATATCCGCCGCCTGATTGTTTTGCCGAGCCACATGGTGAAATTCGAGCCCCTCGAACCGAGCTGACATCTTTAGGATGGCGTTTCGATAGGCCGCCATCTTCGGATACTTGGCATCAAAGTCTCCATTTATTTGGGATATTGCAAGGTTCGAATCCCCACGCACCTCTAGGCGTTGAATGCCCATGGAAACTGCCATCCGAAGACCATGTAGCAGGGCTTCGTATTCGGCTGCGTTGTTGGAGTCTGTATACAGTATCTGCAGTACGTATTGAACTGTATCTCCGGTTGGGGACGTTAGGACGGTGCCAGCCCCCAGACCAGCCAGCATTTTGGAGCCGTCGAAGTGCATCATCCAATTGGAGTATGCGTCGTACTCTTTAGGGAGTTCGGCTTCCGTCCATTCGGCGACAAAGTCGGCCAATACTTGCGATTTAATGGCTTGCCGTGGTTTTTATGTTATGTCGAACGGGAGGAGCTCAATGGCCCATTTGGCAATCCGGCCCGTCGCGTCGCGGTTGTTTATAATATCATTAAGTGGCACTTCCGATGCTACTGTAATCGAACACTCTTGAAAGTAGTGTCGCAGCTTCCGGGATGCCATGAATACCGCATAGGCTATCTTTTGATAATGTGGGTACCGTGATTTGCATGGAGTGAGGATAGTGGATACATAATATACCGGCTTTTGAAGAAGGAATTTATGTCCGTCCGCTTCTCGTTCGACGACGAGCACTGCGCTTACAACCTGATGAGTTGCCGCAATGTATAACAGCATTGGTTCGCCAATGTTTGGCGCGGCCAGGATTGGGTTGGTTGCCAGTATGGCTTTTATTTCTTCCAATCCAGCTATGGCAGCGTCCGTCCACTCGAAGTGTTCGGTGCGCCGAAGGAGGCGATAAAGGGGTAATGCCTTTTCTCCTAAGTGGGAGATAAAGCGGCTTAGAGCCACCACACATCCAGTTAATTTCTGGATTTGTTTGAGGTCTGTTGGGGTAGCCAACTGTGACAAAGCTCGGATTTTGGCCGGATTAGCTTCAATTCCTCAACTAGAGACAATCAAACCCAGGAGCTTTCTGGCTGGTACGCCAAAAGCGCATTTTTTGGATTGAGCTTGATGTCGTATGTTCGGAGGTTGTCGAATGTGAGCCTCAAGTTGTCTATTAGAGAGTCGACATGTTTGGTTTTGACAACCACATCATCTATGTATGCCTCTACTATTTTGCCGATCTGTTTCTCCATACATGTCTGAATCATGCGCTGATATGTTGCGCCGGCGTTTTTGAGCCCAAAAGGCATTGTGTTGAAACAGAAGGGGCCGTATGGTGTGATAAATGTCGTTGCGGCTTGGTCGGACTCCGCCATCTTGATTTGGTGGTAGCCGGAGTATGCGTCGAGGAAACACAATGACTCGTGTCCTACGGTGGCATCGATAATTTGATCAATGCGGGGGAGGGCGAAGGGATCCTTTGAGCAAGCCTTGTTGAGTTCCTTGAAATCGACAAATAGGCGCCAGGATTTGTCCTTCTTTTGTACCATCACCAAGTTTCCTAGCCAGTTCGGGTGTTTTATTTCTCTAATGAATCCGGCCTCCAATAACTTGGCTAGTTCCTCTCCCATAGCCTGTCTCTTAGGTTCAGAGAAACGCCGAAGAGCTTGCTTGACCGGCTTGAATCCCTTTAGGATATTGAGGCTGTGCTCGGCCAGCCTATGTGGGATTCCTAGCATGTCTGAGCGGTGCGAGGCGAATATGTCCCAATTCTCGCGCAGGAACTCTCGTAGTGCGGCGTCCACGGCGGGGTTTAACTGTGCCCCAATGGAGGCTGTTTTTGTAGGTCCGTTGGGTGGACTTGGAATTTGACTATTTCATCCGCTGGTTTAAAAGAGGTGGACTTGGATCTCTTGTCAAGTATCACGTCGTCCTTGTCCACTGTGGAGCGTAGCACAGTTAATTCCACGGTCGAAAGGGCTTCGGATAATGCCTCGAGGGCCGATGCGGCTCTTTTGTTTTCGACGCGGAGTGCTGTGTCCGGATCACTAGCAAGAGTGATGATTCCGTTGGGCCCGGGCATTTTGAGCTTCATGTACCCATGATGGGGTATGGCTTGGAAGATCGTGAACACCTCCCGTCCTAAAAGGGTGTGGTATCCACTACTGAATGGGGCCACTTGGAATGTAATTTCTTCGGACCTACAGTTCCGGTGTGCCGAATACCACATCTAGTGTGATTTTCCCAGCACAGCGTGCTTCCCGACTTGGGATGATTCCTCTGAAGGTTGTGCTGCTTTGCTCAATGCGGTTCCAGTCTATTTCCATTTTTTGAAGAGTTTCCTCATAGATGAGGTTTAATTCACTACCGCCATCCATGAGTACTTTGGTGAGTCGAAAGCCGTCCACAATTGGACTGAGGACCAGTGCAGCTGGTGCTCGGGCTGTTCTGAATGTAGGTTCGTCACTGGCATTGAAGGTAATAGCCGTGTCACTCCATGGATTCATTGCTGCCACGTGGCAGATTTCGGCGAGGCTGCAGAGTGTTCGCTTGTGCCTATATTTGATGCGAAGGTTTCAAAGACTGTTAATACCGTATTGTTATCCACGGGATGGTGCTCTGTGGCATTTGGGATGAGAAGATCCTCACCACTTTTGGCGACCTGCCGGAGTTTCCAACATGCTCTAAGGCTATGTGTTGGTATGGTATCCGCTGTACTATGAATTTTGCAGGGTCCGTTAAGCCATCCCTCCAATACGGTTCTATGCCTTGTAGAGGGTTTTTGTTTCTTTGTAACTAACTCGGGTGTCTTATGATAATGCACCCTTTTATTTCGGACTGGTGTATATTCCGAGCCGGATAATCCCAAAATTTCATTTCGGTTTTCTAGGCGCTTTCCATCGCACGGTACTTTCGTACTATGGACGCCAAGTCAGCAAAGCGTGATATGTCATGGCGACTTAAGGCGTTAAGGATTCCCTTGTCTGTGCAATTATTGCAGAAAAACGAGACTGCGTCTTCCTCACGACAGTCCTTAACCTTGTTCATCACAAGGAGGAATCTGGCCCAATAATGATGTATTGTTTCATGGGGATCTTGCCTGATGTGGGAAAGATCATTTATGTCTAGGTGGGTGTGTGGATTTGAGTCCGAACCCCTACCCGATCTAAGACCTAGGGGCCGAGGAGTTTCCAATCTTGGAAGCTCGGATTCCGGAGTGTTGCCTGATAAGTCTGGCCCGCTGCCTGACTCTAAGTTCAGGGCTTGGGTGATGTCCTCTCGTAAATGGGTATCCCGCTTGGAGAGCTCAGGAATCCGGACATAGTTAGTCCTCAAGATAGAGGAAGAATCGCCGCATTGTTCCTCCACCACCGCAATATGATGGGTGACCGGTGGAGAATTAATCTCCCTTTGTTCATGTTTAAGCCCAATCCGATCATAGTCTGTAG
Source organism: Triticum aestivum (assembly GCF_018294505.1). Taxonomy (NCBI): domain Eukaryota; kingdom Viridiplantae; phylum Streptophyta; class Magnoliopsida; order Poales; family Poaceae; genus Triticum; species Triticum aestivum. Next base: position 242,842,747 of record NC_057794.1, read on the forward strand.
CAACTCCCAAGGCTGCGATACGATCCAAGAGCTCGTTTAGGGAAGAGAGATCCATTGGATCCATCTTCTCAGTGAATTCCGAGCCGACGTGGAGGCTGTTTTTGATAACCCGAGAGGTCATTGTCGGTGCAGCGGCTGAACGGGCGGTCATGATGAAACTGCCAAGCCGGAGAGTTTGGCCGACAGCCAGGGCTCCCCCAGCGGTAATGTTGTTTTGAACAATGAGACGAGGCATCCTTCCTTACGGTGACGGCACAATGGAACTCTCAATGAAAGCATCAATGTTCGTGTCAAAACCGGCGGATCTCGGGTAGGGGGTCCCGAACTGTGCGTCTAAGGCGGATGGTAACAGGAGGCAGGGGACATGATATTTTACCCAGGTTCGGGCCCTCTTGATGGAGGTAAAACCCTATGTCCTGCTTGATTATTTTTGATAATATGAGTAGTACAAGAGTTGATCTACCACGAGATCGGAGAGGCTAAACGCTAGAAGCTAGCCTATGGTCTGATTGTATCTTGTCCTACGGACTAAAACCCTCTGGTTTATATAGACACCGGAGGGGGCTAGGGTTCCACAAGGTCGGTTACAAAGGAGGAGATATACATATCCGTATTGCCTAGCTTGCCTTCCACGCCAAGTAGAGTCCCATCCGGACACGGGACGAAGTCTTCAATCTGGTATCTTCATAGTCCAATAGTCCGGCCAAAGGATATAGTCCGGCTGTCCGGATACCCCCTAATCCAGGACTACCTCACCAAGGTTGGGCCTTGCTAGAGGAGTTTTATTCAAAGCAAACTGTCAAGGGGTTCCGATAACACCCAACCGCGTTAGGAACGCAAAATCAAGGAACATAACACCGGTATGACGGAAACTAGGGCGGCAAGAGTGGAACAAAACACCAGGCATAAGGACGAGCCTTCCACCCTTTACCAAGTATATAGATGCATTAAATTAAATAATAGATATTGTGATATCCCAACTTATCCATGTTCCAACATGGAAGAAACTTCATCTTCATCTGCAACTAGCAACGCTATAAGAGGGGCTGAGCAAAAGCGGTAACATAGCCAAACAACGGTTTGCTAGGAAGGTGGGTTAGAGGCTTGACATGGCAATATGAGAGGCAGGATATAGCAAGTGGTAGGTAGCACGGCTTAGCAAAAGAGCGAACAACTAGCAAGCAAAAATAGAAGTGATTTCGAGGGTACGGTCATCTTGCCTGAGATCCCACAAGGAAGAAGAACGAGTCCATGAAGAAGACAAACGGACGTAGACGAACGGATCCTCACAACTCCAGAACGAAACTGAAGCTAACGAGAGAAGCAACCCGGAAAGAAGCAAACAACATTGTAAACAACCATCACATGAACATGGCATGATGCACAACCAAGTATGATGCATGTCTGGTTTAATGAGGCACGGCATGGCAAAGTGCACAAGCAAAACTACAAGTTAAGTGGAGCTCAATATGCAACGAGTTGCATATTGACGAAACACCACATTCAAGTTATTTAGTTCGATCTCGATTATGTACCAAAAAATATTAAATGTTGTTAAACATGGCAAGAGAGGAAGCATATGAAAACTACCTATCTAGGCAAGTTTAAATGAGGCCGGAAATAACAAACAACAATTCCGGAAAATCCTCATATGCATATATTAGGTTTGGTATTGTTCTGCCCTAAACCATATTTTAGAGTTGTTTAACATGCAAAGCAAGTACACCATGTTAAACTAGGCATTTTTCTACCCCATTTACATATAAAGTTTGTTAAGATTGGAGCTACGGTTATTTAGTTATGAAAGAAATCATTTTAGCATGGCATTTAAGCAAATTAATGCAAACAGCAAGTTTAACATTTTGAACATGGATGAAAGTTGCATAATATGAACCTACACAAAATTCGAAGCATTTTACATATATAGATCATTTTAATCCGATGCATGGTTATTTAGTTATGAAATGCATGATGTTTAGGGCCTATACTGCAAATTTGCTGCCTCAGGAATAATTAGCAAAATCGCAGATCAGGAAAAAAACAACATGGGCCAAATCTGACTAGCCCAACAATGCGCAGGGGCAACCGGAAGATGGGCTTCCTCACATTGGGCCTGGCAAAGGCAGGGGGTGCTGGACCGATGGATCTGGCAGCCCAGCTCGACCAGGAGAGGGTCAACGCGCACGGGCACGCTCGCTGCAGAGTGCAGAAGAACAGGGTCTCGGCACCCGGGACGGCAACGGCGACGTGGGACGCTCACGCCGGTGAACTTGAGGACGAGCGGGCGCCGTGGCTCCAGGAACATGGAGGGGCTGCGAGATTCGATGCGAGGAAGAGGATTTGGCCGAAGACGATGGCTTGGCGAAGCAGGGGAGACTTGGGCAGCGCACGGGGTAGAGGAAGCAGAGGCCGCAACAGGCGAACTTGCACTACCAAAAAAAGGCACATCCGTGACATTTTGGGCCGAACGAAAAAAAAATTGTCATACATATGACACTTCTTTGACGATAATTGTGACAAAACCCGGTATCATCATAGATGTGGTGGGCTCCTACTTCTATGACAAAAAATCATGACAGAAAATGAGCTTTTCGTCCTGGGCGGGCCGGAGACGCAGCTGCGTGACATTCTTTGGGCCGTCCATGATAGGAAAAACCATGGTAGAAGCGAGGAGGAGGAAAATTTCAAGGAGTTCCCAGTTACGGTGGGAGGTCGCGGGCCGAGCGATGCGCGCTTCTCTCGTACACGTACGAGCGTGTGTGCGAGGCATTGGCTCTAACTGAACCCGAGCAAGGCGTTGGGCTCTAACTGAACCCGAGCGATTGCACTGCAGGCTACGCGTTACTGAACCCGAGCGATCGATCGATGGCTGTTAACTGAACCAGATCGAGCGATTCCTTTGCTATTGCTACTAACTGAAGCCGATCGATGCTGCCTCTGGATGAATCGTGAGCGTTGCGGGGGGTGGATGAACAGTTCCCGGTGGGGGTGGATGAACAGGACCCCATGGTGTTGCCTCTGGATGAACAGGACCCTCATCGTTCGAGCCCGTTGGGGTTGGATGAACAGGACCCCGTGGAGGGCTGGATGAACAGGACCACCCCGTGGAGGGCTGGATGAACAGTAGACGGTGGAGGGCAGGATGAACAGTAGCCCGTGGAGGGGTGGTTGAACAGGAGCCCGTGGAGAGGGCTCGTTGAACAGTAGCCGGTGGAGTAGCGCACTGTGGAGGCTGGATGAACAGGAGCCCGTGGATGAACAGTCGCAGGTGGAGGCTGGAGGAGGTCGACGGTGGATGAACAATAGCTCATGGAGGCTGGAGGGGGTCGACGGTGGAGATGAACAGTATCCCGTGGAGTCCCATTTTGCGGTACGCCACACCCCTCTCGATGAACAGGACCCCCGTTTCGAGCATAGCACTCCAACACAAGTCTGTTTCGTCCGTTTGCGGTACGCCACACCCCTCCCGATCAACAGGACCCCCGTTTCAACCGTAGGAGGTCAGTTTCCTCCGTTTTGTGGTACGCCAGACCCCTTCCGATGAACAGGATCCCGTTTCAAACGTGGCCGGTCGAACACAAGGCCGTTTCCTCCGTTCTGTGGTACGCCAGGCCTCGTTTCCATCGCATGTTCCGTCCAAGCCCTCCCGATGAACACGACGCATTCTGCTGCCTCCCCGTGAACACAACGCATTCTGTTGCCTCCCCATGAGCACGACGCATTCCGTTGCCTCCCCATGAACATGACGACGACGTTGTTTCTACGTTCCGACCCAGCCATGTACACGAGCCCTGGCCGTACATATGCGCGAGTAGGCGTTCGAGACCACGCCCGTATGTACACATATGTGGCCGTATTTTCTTTCTTGCACCCTGGCCGCTGTACGTACATGTACATGCTATGTGCGCGCCTCTACTACAACACGTGCGCGCCTCTACATCGACCAGTATATATGTACGTACACGTTCGCGACCAGAATGACAACGCTACGTACGCTTCGACCAGGTGGGTCCCGACTGTCAGGCACTTCCTTGCGTGCGAAGATGTAGCTGGTGGGTCCCAGCAGTCAGGGGCAAACGTTTTTTTCGTGAAATACGGTGGCCTGTCCGGTGGTTCCCCGCTGTCAGGTGGAGGAATAATTATTTTGTGCGTAATAAGGAGGCACTTCCTTGCTGTGGCCATGGACCCAGTTGTCAGCCTCTCCACGCATAATACTCTTCTGATGGAAGTCGGTCGTTGACCACATTGACCACGCCGCGCCGAGAGCACCACGGCGGTGGACGAGGGCGAGGCCTAGGAAGGGGACGACACCGAGCTGGGGAAGACGCGGCAGTGGAAGCCCGCGCGGAGAGGAGTACGAGGGTTCACTGGTTCAGCTGCGGTGTGAGGCTGCCGTCGCTGCAGGGCCTGGCCAACGGTGGGAATAGTAGGGGTCGGTGAGGCCTCCGCGGCAGCACAGCCGGCCACGGGAGGCAGGAGCATGCGGCACGACCGGCGCTGCTTTGGGCGGCTGGAGCAGGAAGACCACAGGTTGAAGAAGCACTACGGCCATTGGATGGACATCTTACGGTCACTGGAGCTAGAATCGTTCATATTGACTAAGTTGACCATGCCCTTCGTCCCCATCAACTTAGTAGGCCCACAAGTCAGCCTCCCACCAAGGTGGGTCCGAGCTAGCCGGAGGAGTATTCATTTTTTTGTGCGTAATAAGGAGGCACTTCCGGTGGGTCTGAGCTGACAGCGGGGGGGCCGTTTTTTCACGAAATACGGTGGCCCGTCCGGTGGGTCCCAACAGTTGGGGGGGACGATTTTTTCACAAAATACTGGTGGCCCATCCGGTGGGTCCCCGCTGTTAGGTGGAGGAATAATTATTTTCCGCGTAATAAGCAGGCACTTCCTTGCGGCTGCCATGGACCCAGCTGTCAGCCTCTCCACGTATGGTACTCTTCCGATGGAAGTCGGTCATTGACCACATTGACCATGCTGCGCTGAGAGCACCATGGCGGTGGACGACGGCGAGGCATAGGAAGGGGACGACACGGAGCCGGGGAAGACACGGCAGTGGATGCCCACGCGGAGAGGAGTACGAGCGTTCACCGGTTCGGCTGCGGTGTGAGGATGCTGCCGCCGCAGAATAATAGGGGTGTGGGTGAGTAGAGGGATGCCCTTGCGAGCGGTGGGAGTAGTAGGGGGCGTTGTGGTGGGCTATGTCCCAGGTGTCAGGTGTCAGCCGATCTTGTGTTGTTCTCTTGTCTATTGACTATATACGCTCACAATGTCGTGGGTCCCAGATGTCAGGAAAACACTAGGAGGAAGCATTTTATTTTTCCATATGCTGACGTGGTGGGCCCCTAATGTCATCCTCTCCACGTACTTCTGCCGGTTCCTGTTGTTTGTTGACCATGTTGACAATGCGAGAGGCCGGGGTCGCGGCGTGCGCACCAAAGCGCATGGAGGACGTCGGCGTTAATGATTTAGGACACGGTGGGGCGGCGATGCGTGCGCTGAGGCGCAACCAGCCATGGGAGGCGGAAGCAGGCGGCCCCACCGGCGCTGGTTTGGTTTTGGTGGCTGGAGGAAGATAGGACTAAAGAAACACGACAGACTATAAAAGCAGCAGGAGTACTTAACAACCTTAACTGAAACCAGCAGGGGCACTTAACAACCAAAGCTGAAAGCGGTATGAGTACTTATACAGGTTCAACCGTACAAAGCACGCCTCGAGCAGTGCTACTTTGCCTACAGTTAACCAAGGGTGAGGCCGCCAAGCCCCAGGACAAGGCCCAGGCACCACCCCGCGCATCCACAACCTTCTGAAAGCGGCTTCATCTCGCAACATGGTCAATAAACAAGATATTCGCTTTAGAGCCATGGAAAAGCATGAACATAATCTTCTGTCATATTCTCCAAGATGGACGGGCCTTCATTATTTGAGACCACCCATGAATAAGTATCTTTTCACCTCCAAGGGGAATTGAGTAGGTCGACATAAACATCAAGTTGTGACCAAGCGCAAGTCTAACCCGACCATGGTCAGGCATCTGTATAGGAACAATAGAACTCGGCAGTTCCTGTTTCAAGAAGATCACAGCTGTAAAACTGTTATAAGCAATAGTTTATGAACAACATATATAACAGAAAACAGCTCGTACCATAAGTTTCTCGACACAGTTGGACCTGTTCAACGAGTGCAGCAGTGGCACAAATATCCCACGTGGCCTTCCCCCATTGAAACGCCCCACAAGGACCTCAAGACGATGAATAAAGTGTAGGAACTTGTGGATGTCAATCCAGTCAACTTCAGTGCCATTAGTAACAGCCGAGTTATTACAGAGTAACAAACGAGCAGACTGCTTAACTCTGAAAAAACCTACACGTGCCACCAATTATAAGAAAATATTAGTTAGAAGTAGCATCTTCATGAGAGATTCGTTGCTACTTCTAAATTTAAATTGTGATTAGTTAGACTTGATAGGTGGATTAAGAAGTAATCGAGGCAACAAGCAAGAACCAGATACAAAACTAACATGGATGAACAATTGGAATGACGTCGGGGTGGAAGATCGCAGTGAAGATGAGACCAGGTTCTACTATTTCCATCAACATTTGTGCGCCAACTTTCAGTTCGTAACACTTGAGAAAGTTTATCCAAGTTCGGCCATAAAAAAAGCAGCGATCTTCTTGGTTCATGAACCCAACTCGGAACTTATATCCATGGCTTGTCTTCACTATGACCATTAAACTAGTGTATTCAGTTATGGCAAGCCCGAGTACATGTGTTCTGGCAGAGCAAATAATACACTACAGGAAAAATAATATGAGAACACAGCATGTTCAAAACACCCCCACCCTCCCGGATAGAAAAGAGGATTCTAGGAACATACTATGCGCGTTTCAAAATGCTGTGTTAGGATGAGAAGGAACAAGTGTGGTGTCTCGCCGAGGGCGCAGAAACCTGTAGGGTACTTGCACTTCGGGCACTGCAAATGAAACACACTAGATTCAGTAGGAAGAAAAGTGCATCAATGGAGGCGGCTGCCATGCTAGGATTACCTGCGACCAAGGGACTTGGGTTTATCGGGGATGGATGAAGAATTCGTACCTGGTTCTCCATGAGAAAACCCTATGCAGTCGCCGAGAGGGGGTTTTCTCTGAACAAGCAGACGAGGGAGAAGGGGATTCAGGCCCAGTGAAATATTGCCGCTTTGTCTGTCCATCTTACTGCTAAAGCTGGAAGGGGGGTTGTGATTTGACGGCTCATTGGGCATTACTGCGGTGCTACGACCGGGGTGTGTCTACCGTGAAGTTGTGCACTCTAATTTGTGCATATGGCACGTGGACCCCGTTGTCGGTTGCCCCACATATCAGCGAAAGGAAGTAGAAAGACAGGAGTAACTAGTTACACATAAATATATATTTTGACAGAGAGATACTCCCTCTGTAAAGAAATATACAAATCTTTTATATCACAGGCTCACCTCGCCGAGAAATATACTCCCTCTGCAACGCACAGGCATTATGGGGGTTCAGCTGAGAATATAATACTCAGATTTTTTGAGGGATAAAAGCTGCTTTATGGAAGATTAACAGTCATAGGTATACAAATAATTTCGGGGGTTCCTGTGAGCCAAAGATGGCGTCCACAGGGCAAAGAAGTAGCAGCTTTTGCGAGCACATGCGCTTCAACATTACACTCACGTTTTTCATGTATGATCTCCATGGTTTGGAACATATTCTTCTTCAGCTTGATCTCGTCCATAATAACTTTGCTGGGCCCCAAGTATGCCTCTCTGATATGCTTGACTGTTATTGAACAATCGGTGCTAATCTAAAATTGTTGCAGGTTTAAATCAAGAGCCAGAGATAGCCCCTCGCAACATGCCATTGCCTCTAGGATCTCCGGATCAGTAAGACTTTCGCACACTAGTGCCGATGCTCCAAGGAAGAAGCCTGTAGGATTCCGGCTCACAACTACCAGGGCTTCCCTTTCACCACTGCGAGATAACGCAGCATCAACATTCATCTTCGCCCAACCCACAGCAGGAGGAAGACGCCACTTCTGCACTGAGCTAGTGCTTCTCGAAACCAGGTTCTGGACTTTGGGCCGCAGACCGACCCTTCATGTTTGGGGGCCCATGTGTTCTACCTCAGCGCTTTTCATATTGCAAGAAATCGGTACAGCGCTGGTTTTAGATGCTGTCGCAAGGCGAATACAAAAAATTGAATAAAGCACAATAGCTGTTGGAATGAAATCGAACGACAGTTCCTAACCAGCAATCAGAGTTGCAATTCTATCAACGATATACCATGTGATAAATAATACTATCATACTACTTATACACACAGGACTCTTGTTTCACCATACCAGATTATTACATCAAAATCTCTCGGAGGATAGATCAGTTAGGCAGTTGCGTGCTGCTACTGAAGAATTTCAAAGTTGATTTGGACCAGCTCTCCTTGCCGAGAAAGTTCGATTTTGACATCATCCCCTACCACAAGATATGATTTAGATTTGAACCTTGACCATCCTTTAGCATCAATCATCATGCGACCATCCTTTGTAATTACGATATATTGAGCAGGTTCATTCACACCAAGGCTGCGGTCGCCCGGATTATTGAACGACTCCCTCGTTGCTCTAGGAATTCTCTATTTGCAAACAAGAAGACATACCCAAATAGTTAGATCAACACAGTGAATCATGTGAAACATGGAAAGAAAAAAGAAAGAAGCACTTGGGCGGCCAATGCTTACCAAGAAGGTGGACATGTCGGTTTTTGTAAGGACTTTGGTATGTGAAGTGTGAACTGCAGCCCAGTTTGTTGCCGGTGCAACTGCACGGGCCGGAGCAGATGCAAGTGCAAGTGTTGGTGCAGGTGCCGAAGCCGCTGCTGCTGCCGGAGATGGTGCTCCTTGTAGAGCTGGTGCCGGTGTCGGAGCAGGTGCTGGTGTCAATGCCCGATCCTCCGGTAGATCAGACTGATCCGCTGACGCGGTCGGTGCCCAATCCTCAGCTGGATCAGACTGAGCTGTTGCCATTGTCAGTGCTAGAGCAACTGTCGATGCTCGATCTGTGCGAGACAACGGCGATTGTGTCTGGTCTGCTATGATCAGCTTTCTAACTTGACTAGGATCCGTGACCGTGATCCAGTTTTTTTCTTCATTTCTTTTAGACGCGAGAAGGACTAATTGTAGCGTTTTTGTTAAACCAAACTGCAGTTCATCATAGGGATTCAGCTTGTACTCAGACAACAGACCGATCCAATTTTTTCCAGTAATATAAGTGATGGACAGTGCCTTCATTACTGACACGACATAAGAAGTGAAACCTACAAAAATAGCCATCGTAGAGCAAACCAAACGGTTTATTCTGTGATGAATGTCACATGGCAAAACCTGCATCGTAAAATTGCAGGAAAAGAAAGAAAACATGACATTAAATCAATAAGATTTAGACAGTAAATCAATAAGATTTACTTGATGTGACACAAGTGAATCCTTACCAGGAAATCACTATGTTGAAGTACTAAACAGAAGATTGATCGTTCAACTACGCGTGGCATGCAGGGGCCCCGCCTACTCCCACAAGCAGGACAGTCCAAAGGTCGTGACAAATCGTATGGACCAAACATCCATGGGGCTGGAAATCCTGGTGGGTGCGATAAACCCTGTAATGCGTAAAAATATTGGAGTGTAACCATAATTGATAGACCGTCCTCACAAAAAATATGATATGGATACTTCAAAATATACAGACTGAATTGAGTGGATAGACATTAACATAGACCGTTCTCAGGACTGACCACACACCGAAAGCGGCAGTACTAATAAACAATACAGGGTTCACAACACACAAATCAAGTATTGAACAATAGTACTTACTACAGACAAGCAAAGTTGCACTAACTAAACTCTGCAGACTATTTTTGCCACCGACCTACGGGATGAACCCCGCATAACTGACTAGGCCATGGACTTCGTGTGAGATGTCTACATGCACCATCACCATCTGTTCAACCTGGGAGAACCTAACAGAGTGGTCTTTCCACTCATAAACATGATGATGAAGATAGGCCGCATCAGATTTGTTGGGAAGCTTTACAAGAACCACACCCTTCGTAATCGAAGGCACAGCCAGGAAATTGTTGTGGTCAAGTACAGCCTCGAGAACACGCCTGACAACAATGCTACAGGTAAACACTAGTTCAGGACATGTGGCGACAAGGACACAGCAGCTGGATAGTTCAGCAGTAGAACTCATCATCAGGTCTTCCAGTTCACACGGCATGACTTTGAGAACTTCATCTCCACCGCGGACCTGGTTCTAATTCAAACAGAAACCATATTTTATTACTACCTCCGTTCAGAAATATAAGATGATTTTTGATATTATACTCCATATATGACTACATATACGCACAGAAATGAGTGAACAAAGACACCAGAACATGTCTTCAAAGGCATGAGAGCAGAGGGATTACATGCAATATCCATAACACAAGTTACTGAGGCAAATATACCCTCTTAAAAGGTAGCATTGATGTTCATAAAGTACTCCCTCTGTCCCAAAATTCTTGTCTTAGATTTGTCTAGATACGGATGTATCAAGTCACATTTTAGTATTAGATATATTCGTATCTAGACAAATCTAAGACAAGAAATTTGGGACAGAGGGAGTAGTTGAAAGTAATCTATAAGAAATCAGTGTCAACCTCTCGCATGTTTTGGTCAAAAGAGGAATTTAGAACCATCATTTGGCACAAAAAATCACATGCAAGATCACCCAGAAAGTTGTACTACTAGTACTAGTACTACGCGTTAGATGAAAAAACATGACCAAGATTGAGAAAAAGATCGTCAAGAAGAGATATTACCTGGACTTGCTTAATGAGGGATCCCGGAGAGGGGGGCTTGGACAGGGCGATGGCTTTGAGCTTGTCTGCGGTAGTCTCGGCGGGGTGCTTGCGCTTCTTCGTACCATGAGCCTCGACGGTTTTGGCCGGAGCCATAGACATCACTTCGGCCGATGCTCCAGCGTCCATCAAGAAACTGTCAAATAGAAATAAAAGAAAAGAAACCATAATCACAAACCCAAAAGAAGAAAAGAGAGGGAGTTATAGGATCAGTCTCGGGGTTGCAAGACCGGGCCTTGGCCAGAATCAACACCATTGATGCGCTCACCTTTCCTTCTTTGGGAGAGAAGAACAATGGCAGAAGCAGGTCGGGGTTTTCTTGAAGAAATGAGGAACAAGATGAGGCAGAAGCGAGGGTTGGGTAGAGAGGAAGCTGAGAGAGAAGAGTGAAATGATGGTTGCTTCGTCTGTCCAACTTACTGCTGGAAAGGAGGGGGTTTTGTGATTTGACGGCTCATTGGGCATTACTGCGGCACTTCGATCGGGGTAGTCTACCGTCACTCTACGATGGAGTAATTTAGTGCATGTCTGGTGGACCCCGATGCTGGCTGTCCCACACGTCAGCGAAAGTGAGTAATTTAGTGCTTGGCTAGAGGAGGATCCGCACGGTAGAGCGTGTCCACTGTTTTTCAGAAGAAAAAAATGATTATAGCAAGTGTTTCCACTCTTACGACGAAGGAGTGCGAAACACGGCAGCCACTTGAACATGCACAATGCTCCTACTACTAGGCATGTGCAGTGGTTCATACGTCAGTACTACACAATCTTGTTGCTAGTGTAGTAAGATATGACGATAACAAATGATGTTGTGCGCATGTCAACTACTCCTATATGTAACATAGTACCGCTTTTCCGACTGTCCGGTCGAGAATGGACGGTGATATCAATGTTAACAGAACTAGGTCCACAGTGCACGGAGAGTATGGTGCTACAGTACTCCACGAAACATGAACCATATGAAGCACGAATAGTGTTAGGCAGGGTGTATGAAGGGTGCACGGGATGGGAGCAAAAGTTCCCTTCTCGGCCCACTTTTGGGTGTTTGGCAGAGTGCATGAAGGGTGCATGAGTCCACACTAGTAGGTTGACAAAAATTGACGAAGAGGAAACAACTATATTGAGATGAGAATGCAACCAAACACACCCACACGCTTTGTGCTACAGTGACTGATCTGCACCGTCTGAGTTTGATCCAGCGGTCATGTTGCACCGAGACATGGACATGCCCATGCAGAGGGCGCCTAAACACCACCGAAGTCCCTCTGCTTCTCAAGGCGCACGACGTTGGTGATGCAGGGTGCAAGCGCCCGCAGAGCCCGCTCCCGGTCGACGGGAGCCGACTCGTCAAAGACAGCGTCCAATGGCACAAATGGATTCCGGTGACGGAGCCCTGAAAGGATTCGCCCGGCAACGGCGATGGCAGCCCGCAACCCCTCCTTGTCCAGCTCAGCCCCCACCATCGCGCGAAGACGGCTCAGCTCCTCGGAGATATAGGTGAAGAAGGAGACCAGGTCAGGAAGCCGCAGCTCGTTGAAGTCGACCGGGTGGTCAAACGGGTTTAGCCCAACGGCCGGCATCGTCGCGCTTGGCACGACGGTAGGCATCGCGCAGCCGCAACACGTGCGTGGCAACTTGGTTCACCAAGTGGCTGAGGCGATCCTGGACCTCATCACGATCGGCCCGCTCGCGCTCCAGCCGGCTCCCCTGATGGCCTATCGTATCTCCCGCTTTCTGCAGCAACATCGCCGACGCCTCGAGCATCTTTGTGGTGGACACTTGCCGCTTTTGAAGCTCCGTGAACTCCCGCACATAATAGAGGAGCAAGGCACTCCTCTCCTCCTTGAGCTCACGGAGCTCCACGTCCTTGGCCCTAAGCTCTGCGTCCTTGGCATGGAGCTCCTGTGTTAGGAGCCTCACCTCGGACTCCGTGATCTGCTGCGCCACCATGGCACCAGGTAGAAGCAATGGGGAGAGGAAGCAAAGGGGGAGAAACGGCTGAAAGGCAATGCAATCTATGGGAAGGCGGAGGGAGCAGGGAATCTTTTGGTTTTCACCACGGTAAAACACCAGTCGACGACTTCTCACATCAGGGAGCAGTGGGTACAGGCGGAGTCATCGTGACTAATTGCTGTTGCGCCTACTCCCGTCAATCAAAAAATTAAAAATCCTGCCACGCTTGCTCCCGTCAATCAAAAAATTAAAAATCCTGCCGCGCTTGCTCCCGTCAATCAAAAAATTAAAAATCCTGCCGCACCCAAACACCAGAGCAACGCCACGGTGGATATTTAAATTTACCTGCCGGCAAGTAGATAAAAAAAGGGGTGAAAAAACAAATGTGGCGGTGGCCTAGCTAATCGGTCGAACTAGCCCAACTAGCTAGCCACCGTGCTTCACTAATGTACTCAGCGAGAAAGGTGGTCTTTTGTGATTTGACGACTCATTTACTTGCTTTGGCGCTACGACCGAGGAGGACCCAGAAAACGCGTGGTAGGGCGTCCCACGTCAGGAAGAATATATGCGTGCACCACCCGGGAGGACCCCGAAACCGCGTGGTAGGGTGTGCCACGTCTCGGCGCGGAGGAAAATGTGCGTGTAAAAATATACTGTATCAGATGTAGTACCTATGGTTCGACCTCGGGACCCAGCCAGTCGGTTGAAAACAGCCCACTAGCTACACAGCTTCGTCATGCAAACATGGCACGGAGGATAGAGCTCCGTCTCGACCAGCCACAACGTCTCTTGTTCTAGGCGATTCTTCTATTTTCCAAGTTTTTTTAGTTGTAATAACACCACGGCAAGCTAGCGCCACTCTTCGTGTGTGCCCGTGCAAAGGTTAGACGATGGAGAGAAGAGAGATTGAGATCGCAGACCTGGGACCCACCAATAAGTGAGATGACGGTCATGCACATGTTGACGAGGCACTCCCTCTACTCTACTCAACGCAAGTACTGTATAAAATCAAGTTATGGGACAAAGCCAACAACCGTTCGTTTTTTCAGGATATCGACTTGCGCTTTGTAGTCCAGGTTGCCAGTTTGAATCTCGTCTTTCAGATTTGTTAGTTTTAGGTCCAAATTTGATTAATGACAAGTGGGACCCCCGTGTGTTGTTCCGATATTTCAGTGTAGGATGGTTTTTTTGAACAAACACTTTGCGCGGTTAGACAAGTAACGGCACGAGTTACACGTTTTTTGCAAGTTTACGAACAAAAATGACAGCGGCATAGAATATCACATCCACCCCGCAGCTTAGATACTATGGTTATACGAGTTTTTACACCGTTGAAAGTGAGATCCAATGGCTTGGGAGTAGTCTTTGAAATTATGATCAATTTCCAAACTCTCCAAAGGTTTTTTTTGCAAATAAAATATCCAGGCCTCGTGTGTGCCGCTGCATCTTCAATCCAACAGCTCCCTAGTGCTCATATTAGGTGCTCCCCGTAGCTTAATTACCCGCTACGGTGATTGGAGTAGTTGTGGGTCGAATGCTACGAAAATATAATCTAAACCGACCAGAATAAATGCCTCCACAAATTAATCCAAGGTTGGAGTGCCCCTCGCAATGTAAATAGCTCCGGCTTTGCGAGGGATGGAGAGGTAGTAGCTTCATCGCGTGGAAGATACGATGTGAGAAAGCGAGGTCAATCGAGAGACATATAGATAGAGAGACAAAGTGAGTGTGGTCCGACATTCATTGAACAAATATATATGCTCTGGAGAGATATTGTCCGATTGAGCTTTTTTGGCAAGGGTGTGGGCTGTAAGCTAGAGCTTGAGAGATGATCCAGTCACAGACGCGTAGATATATTTTGTGCGTGGGAGGAAGCAAGGTCAACCGATCACATAGGGTCGCCGTGCAATCGAAAGAGTGAGACGGGTTGGAGAGAGTGACCTAGATAGACGATGTGCGTGAGAGAGTATACAATGTGAATAGGACGAATTGGGCTCAAACATGGTGATATATCGTTTTTGTCCGAGAAAGAACGAGGTCAATCGAGACATACAGAGAGAGAGAGAGATTGAGTGAGCGTGGCCCACCATGAGGTCGAAAGAGTGGTGGCGGCTTGGCTGGACTGACCTAGATAGACAATCTGCGTGAGAGAGTATAGAGTGTGTCGATCGAGGCCCGAACAGGGAGATATATCATTTGTGTATGAAAGAAAACGAGGTTAAACGAGATTTAGATAAAGAGAGCAAGATTGAGCGAGTGTGGCCCGCCGTGCGGAAGAAAGAGTGAGACAGTCTCGAGGGTGTGACCTAGATATACAAAGTGCATGCGTGCACATGCACGAGAGGTTGGGGCGCTAGATAGGCAATGCATGTATTTAGCGCGAGAGGGTGAGAGGGAGAGGGGGGAGAGAGAGAGCTCGGCATGGGGTGCAATGGCGGGTGTGTGAGGTAAATGCATTTGGTAACAGAGTGGAAAAAGGGGTTGTGTAGTTGAGAGACTTAGAGATCGAAACATGGAGAGAAAGAATGAACGTGTGTTGGAAACCGATAGCTTCCTAAGGTGGTTAGGAGAGGAAGATTGACCGATACAGGAAGTATGTAGCGTTTGTGCGGGGGGGCTAAAAACAACATTTGAATGTGCATAGTACGAGACTTAATATCGATGTTTCAATTCGGTGTACATTATAAGATTTGAACCGAGGACCAGGCATACGGGTAATTATTTCGAATTCGTGCCATACTAAGTTTCGAAAAGTTGACATTGACTCAGCTTGTTGTGCTATTTTGTAGGTCATATGTTTGAATCCATCCAAAAGTTTTCTCACTACCATGGTGTTCATCATATACATATGAATTTGTATTAAAAAAGTAGCGTGGATACAGTGAAATGCGAAATCCACGTTAGAATTGGAGATCGCTACATGACACACACTCTAATTCAAATAACTAACTACGTGACACACTCTCTAATTCAAATAACTAATTATGTGACACACACTCTAATCCACGTTAGTGTGGGTACCGTTTTGATTTTTTTCAAATAACTCCTCATTAATTAATTTATAGTACTCCCTCTGTTCACTTTTATAAGACCTTGAAGACATTTCAGACAATGTGCAAAACAATTCATTTTAAGTTGTCTGAAACGACTTACAAAAGTGAACGGATGGAGTATCTCGTTTCGAATGACTAATTATTGCAAGGAAAACACGGGCATGGTAATACATACAGATTCGTTTGCTAATGAAAGAAGATTCGTTTGCATTCTCAAATGTAGGCGCACCAGGCAAACTAGGGTCATGTCAGGGTGGACGTCGCTTCGATGCCTTAAAGGCAACTGCCTTTGGGTCACTGACATGTGGGCCAGCCACTTGTTGGGCCCATATGTCATGGACACAAAGGCAGGTGCCTTAAGGCACCGAAGCATAGTCCTATCTGGGTGGTCGCGTGTGTCGGGCGGACGCGTAGCACCCAGCCACCCACCTCCCCCCTCCCCCCTCCCCCGCCCCAAAAAAAGGATGACGACAATATAAGTTTGCGCTTCCACGTTTCGGATTGAAATATCTGGCGGCCCCAATTCCAGCCCTGCAAAATCTCTCTTCTCCACCGTCCCCTTCTGCGCCCAGATTCCTCAAATCCCTAATTCGCCGCCAACCCTCGAATCGCCGCTCGTCTCGTCTCTTTCCCCATCGTTCCCCACCTCTGTGCTGGACGACAACAACGAAGACGACGGCCGCGCTTCACCACTGCACCGGAGCTACCTCATCTACGCCCTCGTCCACCGCACCGGGTGGTCCACTAACAACGTCGGCCGCCGCAACCGACGTGCCTCACAGACACCGAGTTCCACCACATCAGGTGCGCTTCACCGACGCCGTCTCCCAGCTCACCAGGGCTACTTCACCAAGCACATCGTCGCACCTCCGCCCCCCGAGGCCATTGGGGCTTCACCAACGGTCTCGTCAACCGCATCGTAGCGCTCCACTGCCACTCAAGATCTGCATTCGTGTACGGCCAGCCAACGCCGGCGCATCACCCTCAACGGCTCTGAAGTGACCCGCACTCTAGCTAGGCGAGCATGCCCAAATGCCGGCCCGAACTAGGTATCCACACATCACTCCCTTGTGCACTATTCCGACAATGTTTGGATATCCTTTCACTGCTCTCTTAGCTTACACGCCTATGCAACTTTGACCTTAACTCTTATTTCTTCTGGAGATATCATCTGAAACAAGCAAATCCATATTTTAGCGAAGCATGATGGTGCTACGGGATTTGGTACACATCATGCACACCCGTATAACCTTGTAAGTATCTGTCCTCCGGTACAACATCAAGGTCGATTCCTCTTATTTGATCAACCATTTGTCATGTCAAAAATGCAGAGGGGGGTGCAAGGAGCACAAGGCCTGCACATCCAAGCAAGTGGTAACATGGAACATCCCAAGCGCAAGTAGAGCTGAAGTGATCCTGTACAACGAGCTAGCATAAGTCCCTGCATTTCATTTAATTCATACTGGCATTCGTGTATGATTTGTGTGCAGTTGTTGATCCACGAATTCAAGTTACCAGGGGCGAACATTTAACTTAAAAAATACAAAGGCACTTGCACTCCGGAAATCAACATAACTTGAGAAATGTGAAGCTACATGCACTTTGAAAACCAGCTAATGATCAAAAGTAGTTTAGATTATAAACACTAAATGATGCAAGCACTAAAAAACACAAAATGCAACATGGTGTACAAGGACTACAAACATGGTCTGTACCTGCTTGAATTATTCGTTCTCTGGCTGAAAATATCGAAGTGTAATTGCACGTATAACCAGTGCGCAAACTGCATATCAATATATCTATCCTACACAAGTATGCCAATAGTTTCAAACAACAGATTAGAAAAGTATTTATGCTATGTTGTCATGATACGGGGACTTTCTGGTAGATGGCCTCGATGTTTCCTCAAGCTATGAAAATGCACTATAATTTGCTTGTCATCAATGCCTGCAAATCTCTGTCTCTCTCAACATAGTAGATCATCATTAGACACTAAATCCTTCAATGAGCTTGCAAAATGCTTGCATTAGATCCCTCATTAGACACTATATGTTCATCACCAGGAGCATGTAAAATGTTTGCATCAAATCCTTCATTAGCAGTCTGTTCATTAGACACTTCAGGCTCAAGGACAACATGAGCTTGTATGTTTGCACCGGAAACTTGATTAGATACATCAGATTCAGTCAGTTCAGTATTGATTGGGGGAGTTATAAAATAAGTAGAAATTGGTTTCATTTTCTCATAGATTCCCTACATACAAGCAGTTTTACAACACCGTCAGGTTTAACTATTGGCCAGAAATTGAAGAGTTGAATTAGATATAATTAGGGATGTGATGTACCTGCTCGTTGCGCATGCTACTCTTGCAAGCTGTGACTGTCCGTTTGCGCAAGCTCGATGCCATGCCCGTGCTGCCGCCGCTGCCTCCCACGCAGGCTACACCCAGGGTTGGATCTTCATCTTCTTGTCCTTCCGTTTGCTTGAAGCCCGGTGACCGCCCTCAAACAAGGGCGCGAGGAAGTGCTGTGTCGGTCTGTCCAGCGGCGGCTAGGTTAGGAGCGAACCAGACTGGAGGCTGGAGTGAATGAATTGGGATTTTTCCTGGTGTCGATCGATATGGGAGGCGCTCATTTGGGCCGCGAGCCTGCTATAGGGCCTGCCTTGCACTTATGTTATTGGCCCATCCAAATTGAAACATTTTTCTTCATTTTTTACATTGCCTGCTCGTGCGTTGGGACGAACAAAACTAGCATGGGCCAACCTGGACAAGTCAAACTAGGTGCACACTTTCCAGCCACCTGAGGCGGCCGCCCATACCAGCCCCTACGGTGGCGTCGCCCCTTTTTGCGTGTATGATTGGATAGTGAAAAATATTCTAGTGGCGCTTTTGATTTACCCACAGAATGGTTGAATTGCTTGTTTCTATGAACTGAGTTCGCCAATAATGTGAAGGATGCCAGTCTTTTCATCCTATTGTAGATTGCTTAGATTTCGATATGCCAAAAGTAATCGCATGAAATATACAGTAAAAGCCAGTGTGATGTGTTTGGCTACAACTAGTCTGACTACACGTCCTCATATAACATATCAAGGACGCACCATCTTACCAGATTAACCATTCGACTTACCCATGCAGTGTGGGAAGAAAGAAGTATTGGGACTACGTATCCAAGAAATTGATGTCATGGACTCCTTCGTACAACCTTGTAAGCGAAAAAGAAGTTGCAGTGTGCCTGTACAAAGAACTAGCGTAAGTTCAGTTACCTGCTTCTCGGAATTTTAGTTAGCCACTTATTGCAAAATTGTTCAATTACGTTGCTTGGCTTAATTTAGTTTACTACTGATTACATAATGGCACAGCCTGTTAATCATATCGTAGACTGCGCCTATCTATGTGTTTGATACTTATTGTTAAGAATTACCTGTTTTCCTTAACTTAAATATCTACTTGTTTGTTTAACTGCTTTGCTGCTGCAACAGCGGGTTACAATGATGTTAATAACTACTTTTCAGCATCCAATTGAAACTCTTTAATTCCTTGTTTGTTTAACTGGTTTGCTGTTATAACTCCCAGTGAGATGTTTTGCTAACTTCAACTTTTCTGAATCCAATCGGAACATTAATGGCAAAACAGGTTAGCCCAAGATCAAAGAGCGAGGTCCCCATGGACGTTGCACCATCCCACAGCAGTGGCACCAGCCCAATTGTGCATTATTAATTGCCAACTGCCGATGCTCTAGAGGCTAAACTAGTGGTAGAAAGAGATTCTGCTTCTGCACTTAGAGATGAAGTTGACATGTTGAGGAAGCAAACAGCACAATCACAAGCAGTACTCAAGACAACCATTAAATATTTGGCGGATTTCAAAATGAAGCAAGCTGAGACTGGCCGGATTGTTAAGGTCCTAAAGGAAAAAAAGGAAATAAAATTCCTACTTGGTAAATCATAGGTGAAATGTTCTTTCCATAGTTGAATAACCTTTGTGTTGTCTGTTCATGTAATCAATCAAACCATTTGTTTTAGAGATCATGTAATAATTGTTTTTTTGTTTTTTTGTTTGTAATTTTATTTGAGCACAAGTCTGTATTAATTGATAAGACTTGGAGACATTTCATTTGGATTGCTGTGCCAGACCTACAAATATGCCAATCGGGCTGAATGTGCATTCATGAATAGTAGTATAGATGGACCATAAGTGGCACGCATCGGAAAGGGCCAAGATGCTGGCTAAAAAAAGGATGTTGTTGTAGCCAAAAAAAAGTACAGTGGCCTGGCTTATGTATGTTAGTTGATATTATTGATCCATATACTCTATAAGTGTTTATATGTCTATTAGTTCCATACATTCTTGGTTGATTGACTCGATATTTGAATCTTGATACATCGCTTGTGTACATATCTAAATGGGAGTACACATTATGCTGCGTGTGACATTTGAGTTGGACATGAAGTGTTCCAAATATTCGAATTCACCTTAAACTGGATTCTAGTTTTTGAATTTGAGTATCGGCATTTGTAAACCATATTCATATATGATAGTGGAATACATCTTTGTCGTCCTTTTGAAGATATATAAAAACACATAGAATGATTTATAAAGATTCATATAGGAATACAAAATGGATTCGAATTTAGTTGCCAGGGTAAACGTGGATGCTTATTGTCCCAAAATTCAAAAGAAACAGCAAAATGTCCACTCCCACATCGGTTGCCCGAAGCCAAGTGTTTAGGAGATGGAAATTACTATCTAGTCATTACACGGACAATCCATCGGCCCAATTTCCACTGCTCTAAATAGAGGTAGGTTAGTAAGTTCAATTAGACATGCCACGACCGCCTTTGAGCCCATTCCGACACGGTGGGCCTCAAACATGGGCAGCAAAACTCATTTGATTCAAGCTCGTCCAAAAGACCTCTGTTTCTCCCTCCATTCCCCATTCATACATGGTGGGCGGCAAAACACCCTCTCCTCGTCCGAAATAGATGTAGGCTAATATTTTAAATAGGGGCAGATGTGTAACTTCCATCAGATGTGACACAACTGCCCTACCTGTCAGCCCCGTTCATACACCATGGGCGCCAACTATGGGCGGCCAAACACCCTCTCCTCGCCCGAAATAGTTACCGGCAAATATTTGGGAGATGCGAGATTACCGTCCTATCCCCAACCGACGAGACGTCCAAATTTGAAACGGGGGATAAGTTCGTAGCTTTCCCATATTTCAGACAGGCGCGTCCCAAAAACATGGTTCCCCGTACCTCTCCCTCCATTTTCCCATTCATACACCGTCCGCGCTAGAACACCCCATTCCCACACCAGCCTCCATCCGGCACCCCATCCATCGCTGTCGTCCTCCACCACATCCATAACCACCGTCCTCCACCATGCCGGAGCGCCTACCAAGACCGCGTCATCCACTGCTAGAGATGGACGTTTCTCATCCACGGTGACGGACCAATAGCCTTGCATCGCGTCCTCTCACTTCATTGGCGTCGTCGTCCTCTTTGTCGGGGCCTCTCACACGACCTTCTCTTCCACCGCAACGGGACTTATCCCCCGATGCACCCATCTACCATCGCAGATCTGCTTCAACGCCACTGACAGCCATCGCACCCCCAATGCCTACACGGCGCCGCAAGAGAGGTGGTACTTCATATCTCCTCAACTTTTTGATCTCAACCAGAAAATAGATCTTAACTTGGTTACTCTACTTTCTTTTCAGCTCTTAGAATTTAGTTCTTAGTTCGAAGCAAACAATGGATGCTAAATATCATTTCTCCGGTTTGCAGCTTCAAATTTGCCATGGCACAGCCATAATACGGTTTAATTGATCATGCTTAGGGTTTAATTGATCATGTTGGTTCCATGGTGGTTTCTTTAATAGAAATCAGAGGGGAAACCCTCTTTTGCTAAAAAATATATGCTTAGAGTTTCCCCCTTTTATGATCACTATACGATCATAATACATGCTTCGTGTCATAATAACACTGCTCCACCCATCAAGCTAAACAAGCTTAGTTGTTCAAATACGAATCTGATATTATTAAAACAGAGTTGTTTAATTGGTCAGCTAAATGTTCCTAAATTAGTTTCGAAAATGTATGTTCGCCGCTCGGGTGTGTATCTCTATGTGTGGTCTGGTCAGCACGGTTGGGGAGGTGAACTTTGCATATGCAGGGGTTTATAGGGAGACACTCTCCGAGTTGAAACCGCAATGCATTCCATAGATAATCTGACTACTTTTTGTGCTTTCATGAATCTCAGATTCTGAATAACATCATAATGATTATGAGCTTGCGCACATGAAAAGAATAAAGCAGAACAATGCCATGGATGTCAAACTTGGCATTAAGGGACTGAAATCAAGTCTGGATGCAATGCAATGCAAACACTCTCCACCTACAGATTCATGCTCAGAATATGATCCTAACAATGATTCTGAGCCGGAGGGAGACCTAAGTCAATGTAGCTCCCTAGTGGAGGAGTCAGAGGAAGATGCCCTATCTTATTCACCCATCAAGGTACTTGCTCTAACTTTCCAAGGTTACATTGGTCGCACATATCTTGCAACTGATGCTTTGCATTGCTTCTACTTTGTTGAACTACCATTAGCTTAGTTTACACATCGTGTATGTGAATACGCCTTGCCTATCCATTTTCAGTACATATTCCATCTGTCATCATACCATATTTATCCATTCAAATGTTGTTCTTGTGTATCAGACGTTCAAAAGGAAGAGGGCGATTGCTGATCGTGGAGGAGCACAAGCAAAGTATTTGGAAAAGGTAGTGGCACCTGATAAATCAAATAGCCCATTAGGTGTAGTTGCAATATCACCCGACCCACAAAATACCCCAACTCTAGCAGACTCTAGCCCTACTACACTGGTCATTTCTGATGCCCCAACTCAGCAGACCCCAACTGCAGCAAACAGTATGATTATGCCAGTTGACATAGCACCAGCTGTACGATGCAAAAACCCCATTCTAGCAAAGAGTACACCAAATCCAGTTGCCAAATCCCTTTTCGAACCAGAGAGAGCCCCAATTGTAGTAAATAGGACCCCTATTCCATTTCTTCCCAGTTTAGAAGACAAAGCTGATGTTATTGTCAGGAACTTTGTGCGCATATTTCCTTCATGGAAAGATTATATCGCAGACACAGAACAATTTCCAGTCTTCCTCCGCAACTTACGCGTAAGTAATGTACTAATGTTATTCATGGTCATTACTGCATATGTTTCTGGTGACAGAAGACACAAGATTTCATTCTTTTAAATAGGAGAGGCGCAAAATGGATTGTGATGACGAGCAAGGGTTGGTTGCGCTTTTCAAGCACTCGTTGATGAAGTATCGTTCCTACCTGAGGCAAGCGCACTTCGATGGCAAGCTTCTGAACGAAATTTCTGTAAAGTCTCCGGTGCTACATTTATCCGACGGTGACTGGAATAATCTTGTTACACATTGGTCTCGGCTGTAGCGTAAGGTACTGTCTATGATATCACATCAAAATTTGAACTACATTTCTGCATTTGCCTTAATGTCTCACTTGTACGAAAACTGTTAGCAGAAGAACATTCGTTCTCAAGGGACGACAGAATCTCGCAACTATACTGCACACTGCATTGCTCTTGTGAGTACCTCTTGCCCTATATGACCATACTTACTTTCTTAGCTGTTTGATTATGTAACAGGGTCTTGCTGACAGAATTGTACACCAAGGTTTCGATCCTGTGGGACTGTGGGTTATGGGCCCACCATGTGGGTTAAAAGTAGGAAGGACGTTGACAACTTGCATGGTCATGATAGCAAGGCATGTCGGAGAATAACATGTCAGTTATGTCAGCAACAACATCGGTACCAAGGGCGAGGGATGAAGAGAACCATTTTCCTGCTCGTTGCAACAAGGCGGACCAATAGGCAAAGTTCTCGTCCATTGGTGGTTACCAAAATATCATCAACAATAGTAACAGGGTCTTGCCGACGGAATTGTACACCAAGGTGCTTACATAAGTAGTGAATCTTTACTGCTTAGGTTATATAGATCACAAGAAAGGTCAACAAACCAATGAAAAGGAAAATGTGATCATCAGGTTAAACAGAACAATGGAAAGGAAAATGTGTTTAAACACATATTTCAGGGGTATATCCTTCCCAATGATAAGCAGAGCATGGTATCCATGACAGGTTATAATGTAGAAAACTCTTTGGGTAAGGGGAGAGAAATTTCATGACTTTACCCATACAACGGTGTTTGGATAATTGAGCAAGAAACATTTAGCATTGGGCTTCAAATGTTCTTGTTGAAAATCAGAGTACCACAGACATGCTTTGAGATAGCATTGACATGGTCTTCAAGCAAAGGTCGGACTTGGATATACAAAAGATTCATCAGGAACAACTTATAGAATAAGTCTCACAATTTCCTCATGGAAGAATGGTTAACCTTGCTAAGATGGAAACTATAACAAAAGGTCCTCCGGTCGGGTGTGCTAAGCACGACATCCTGGATATAAAAGATGGTAATACTCCAAGGTAAAGAAGAACAAATGTTGGATAGCAAGGAACTCAAGGTATAACACAAAACAGGAACAAGTTTGTGTTGGAGGGAAGGCAATAAAGTTGTCGATGATAACACAATTCATCGAGGGGCAAGGATGGTATTTCTCATCATGACTTCTATTGATATCCTAGAAGAGCTCAGAATGCTGATGATGATCACAACACAATTGTTGAGATATTTCATGAAGATGTAATCGATCGACGATGGCATCAAGTCAAAGAATGATGAAGCGAATGGCTATTGGAACCACTAGTACAATACAAACTCAGAATCAAGCTTGTTGTTCGAGGTGAAATGACAAGACATGGAAGATCAACGTAAGCTTAGCTCATCGTCAAAAATTGTGCTCTGGGAAGAAAGACCAGGTAGCACAGTTAAAATTTAGCACAAGAATGATATAGCCGATCAGGCTAGGAATGACTTGAAGGATTATTAAACTCATAAGCAACAAATATTACTTAGAGTTATCGAACCAGAGTGCAGAGTCGATTCACTATTCAGTGTTCTCGATTGACGACAACCCAGAACCTAGGAACAATTGGATCCGGTGAGTGATAATAGTTTATGAAGAACACATAAGAAGTTATGATGTCCCATGATATTCTCGAGATACCAGGGGGTAATACTCGACAACGGATCAAAGTAGAGGTTGGACTAGGGTAATGCTCTGCAGACGACAAGTGCTCAAACTTGCACGAGAAATGGAATCAAGGAGAAACATGGTTGGAACCAAGCCCACAGATACAAGATGAACTTATAACAAGGGGATAATTATTTTAAGAGAAGCTTCCATGATAAGGTATACATCGGGTCCATGGGCATGAACACAGGGTTCAAGGTCGACTCCCACTTCTTCAATGCATAACCTTTCATTTTACTTCTCGCCTTTGATGGAGTTGTAGTGTAGAAATTATATCTAACAAAACAACAAAAGAGTATGACTCGGGAAAACTTCCTGGTTCATACAGTTTGGGGAAGGCATAGGTTCAATCCATCGGGGCATCTTAGGACCATATACCACAATTTTCAGGAATAAATAACACAAGCTCGATAGTAGAGCATGCGTGAGAAAGCAGAGGATACAATTTATCAAAGGCATTATGTATCCAAGGTAAGGATCACAAGCTCATTTAATATGAAGGATTTTGTCGGACAAATCCAACAAAGGATTTGGTGGTCCACAAGGGATCTGATGTGAGTATCGGTACTCAACCAGAGGAAGAAAGAAAGCAAAGGCATCAGATTATAGAAACAAATGACTAATTCAAAGCTCAATTGCAAAGGAATTATGATTTACAAAGCAAAGGACCAGAAACAGACGCTCTGGTCAAGGATGGATAACTTCAATAGAGTCAGGGGCACAACCGACGGTAATTGATTGGAGAGAACCAGCTCATGTTTAAAATGGCGTCTGAGCCGGAAGGATGAATTTCAGGATCTGATTGAGGATTGCGAGCATTCACAACCTATTGAATCAACGGGCTTGAAATGATAATGACAAAGGATGCCAATAATACTACTAGACCTATGAGATTAATCATAATGCAAGCAAGCAAGAATTTCAAGAGTAATAGTTGGATGAGGATTTTCAAAAAATCGAATGGTATTTCAAAGACTTTTGTGAAATACTTGAATCAAATGGGATGAGCGGATACTCGGTAAGAGCGAGGAATTATCCACATTGGTATTCATGTGGCAAGGAACTGCAAGGCAGTATGCTCAAAGTATTCTCGGAACAATGAGAGGAATTCATGGTATCTTATAATAACAAGGTCACGGGGAATGATTGTACGAATGGCAAGTGTAAGTAGTCATCCATAAGGAATTTTCGAAAGTCAGGAATAACAAAAGTGGTGCGCACAAAGTCTCGAGAGAACATCTGAGAGTAACTTCGGAATCTTCTGGTGCAGTAGACGATCATCGTAATAAGGTGCTCTCTAGGTGGAAGTAGTTACGAGAACCTAGAGTCAGAGTTAGTAAATTCATTTTAACCCGAATAGAAGAGAGATTAGAGTCCCAGAGTATAGGTCGAGGAATAAAAGATCCTACTACCACCCAATGGCGACGTGGGCCCATAGGCCGCACAGCCATGTTAGTAAAAAGTTTTGCAATAACTATACTCAACTTCGGCCAAGGAGTGTGGAAGGGGGATTCCTACAGGCAGTCAGCTCTGATACCAACTTGTGATGCCCCCGATTTAATCGTACACTAATCATACACGCAAACGTGTACGGTCAAGATCAGGGACTCACGGGAAGATATCACAACACAACTCTACAAATAAAATAAGTCATACAAGCATCATATTACAAGCCAAGGGACTCGAGGGCTCGAATACAAGAGCTCGATAATAGACGAGTCAGCGGAAGCAACAATATTTGAGTACAGACATAAGTTAAGCAAGTTTGCCTTAAGAAGGCTAGCACAAACTGGGATACAGATCGAAAGAGGCGCATGCCTCCTGCCTGGGATCCTCCTAAACTACTCTTGGTCGGCATCAGCAGGCTGCACGTAGTAGTAGGCACTTCCCGAGTAGTAGTAGTAGTCGTTGACGGTGGCGTCTGGCTCCTGGGCTCCAACGTCTGGTCGCAGCAATCTGGTATAGGAAAGGGGAAAAGGGGGAGAAACGCAACCGTGAGTACTCATCCAAAGTACTCGCAAGCAAGGAGCTACACTACATATGTATGCATTGGTATCAACTGGAATAAGGCTAATATATGTGGACTGAAGTGCAGAAAGTTGAAATAAGAGGGGGATAGCTAGTCCTTTCGAAGACTACGCTTCTGGCAGCCTCCGTCTTACAACATGTAAAAGAGAGTAGACTGAAGATCTCCAAGTATCATCGCATAGCATAATCCTAACCGATGATCCTCCCCTCGTCATCCTGTGAGAGAGCGATCACCGGTTGTATCTGGCACTTGGAAGGGTGTGTTTTATGAAGTATCCGGTTCTAGTTGCCATAAGGTCAAGGTACAACTCCAAGTCGTCCTGTTACCGAAGATCACGGCTATTCGAATAGATTAACTTCCTTGGAGGGGTGCACCACATAACCCAACACGCTCGATCCCATTTGGCCGGACACACTTTCCTGGGTCATGCCCGGCCTCGGAAGATCAACACGTCACAACCCTACCTAGGCACAACAGAGAGGTCAGCACGCCGGTCTAAATCCTATGGCGCAGGGGTCTGGGCCCATCGCCCATTGCACACCTGCACGTTGCGTACGCGGCCGGAAGCAGAACTAGCCCCCTTAATACAAGAGCAGGCTTACGGTCCAATCCGGCGCGCGCCACTCAGTCGCTGACATCACGAAGGCTTCGGCTGATACCACGACGTCGAGTGCCCATAACTGTCCTCGCGTAGATGGTTAGTGCGTATAGGCCAGTAGCCAGACTCAGATCAAATACCAAGATCTCGTTAAACGTGTTAAGTATCCACGAACACCGACCAGGGCCAGCCCCACCTCTCTCCTAGGTGGTCTCAACCTGCCTTGTCGCTCCGCCACAAAGTAACAGTCGGGGGCCGTCGGGAACCCAGGCCCGCCTCTACCGGGATGGAGCCACCTGCCCCTTCAGCCCCCAACTCCGAACAGTACCACAGGTAATGTAACTGTGTAAAGTATATAGTATATGCCCGTGATCACCTCCCGAAGTGATCACGACCCAGTAGTATAGCATGGCAGACGGACAAGAGTGTAGGGCCACTGATGGAACACTAGCATCCTATACTAAGCAGTAGGATAGCAGGTAATGGTAACAACAGTAGTAGCAAGGACAGGCTATGCATCAGGATAGGAGTAACGGAAAGCAGTAACATGCTACACTACTCTAATGCAAGAAGTGTAGAGGAGAGTAGGCGATATCTGGTGATCAAAGGGGGGGCTAGCCTGATTGCTGTGGCAAGAGAGAGGGGTCTTCAACACCGTAGTCGTACTGGGTAGCAGCGGCGTCGGTCTCGGTGTCTAGAGAGAGAAGAGGGGGAAGAACCAATAAATATAATGCAAACAAATGCATGAGGATGCATGACATGACAAAGCGTGATGCTAGGTGTGCCCTAACGCGGTACGAGGTGGTACCGGTGAACGGGAAAACATCCGGGAAAGTATCCCCGGTGTTTCGCGTTTTCGGGCAGAGGAGCCGGAGGGGGAAAGTTGCATGTTTGCTATGCTAGGGATGCGTGGTGGACGAACGGGCTGCGTATCCGGGTTCGTCTCGTCGTTCTGAGCAACTTTCAAGTACAAAGTTTTTCCATCCGAGCAACGATTTATTTTATATTAATTTTAAAAGATTTAAATCAATATTAGGATTTATTTAATTATTTAAATCAACATTATCCAGAACAGTGTTTGCTGACATCAGCATGACGTCAGCAGTTGACCTAGTCAACCTAACATGTGGGTCCCGTTCGTCATTGACTGTTTAGTCTAATTAGGGTTTAACTAATCCAATTACTGTTTAATTAAACTAACTAGTTAATTGGATTAGTTAATTAGGATTAATTAACTTAATTATTTAGTTAATTATTTTAATTATTATTTATTTATTTTTTATATTTATATTATATTTAATTCGTTCTGGGGTGCGGGGCCCGGCTGTCAATGGGCCACAAGCCTTAGCGGGCGCACGGGTGACGGGCACGCGGGCGTGACCACGAGCACCCGATGGGGCAAGCTCGGGCCCTGGCCCCGGGTGAGACCAGCGGAACGGCTGCCAGAGCGCGACAAGGCCCGGACCGGGCGGCATCAGTGACGCAAGCGAGTGGGGCGAGTAGATGGGGAAGGAGGCGACGGCGCGGGTCACGGGCAGCGTGCAGGGGCAATGGTGCAGCAGCAGCGCTTGGCGATGCAAGACACGGCGCGGGGCGAGCGAGGGAGTGCGCGAGCAGCAGAAGCCAGCGATGGCGGAGCAGAGGCGGGGCACGGTCGCGGCCGCAGGTGACGTGAAGCGGCACGGTCACGGCGATAGGGTCGCAGGCGAGGTGCTAGTGCGAGTGGGGGCGTGGGATGTGGTTGCCGAACGTGGGCGCGCGTGGGCCGGCGGCGAGATGCGTGCACGCGGCCGAAGTGCGTGCGGGGCGGTGGTGGTTGCGAGTGGGCGCCGGAGCGCGTGCGCGACAGAGAGGAGGGGAAGGCGGGGAGAGGGGAGGAGAAGGGAAGGCCTCACGGGCGATGCAGGGGGAGGCAGTGGGCTCGGGGAGGTGGCCGCAGCGTCGCTGGCGATGGGGGCGGCGGAGGGCGGCGCCGTGCGGGAAGGTGTGGTGTCGGGGCCGAGCGGCGGAGGGCTCGGGGCGGTTCCAGTGGGGAGGAGGTGACGACGACGGCGGTCCGACGAGGAAGCGGCGCCGGCGAGCTAGAAGCGAGGCGACGGGGGTCACCTTCCCCCGATCCAGATCGGGTCCGAGAGGAGGGGCGCGAGGAGAGAGTGGGGCGAGCGATGGGGTCGTGCGCCCCCTCCTATGAAGGCGCTGGAGGGAGAGGGTGGGATCGTGGGGGGAAGTGGGGTGGGGCTCTAAGGTTTCGCGAGCAGTGGGGGGATATGGGCGCGGCTGGTGGGCCGGCCTGGTGGCCTGCTGGGCCGGTTGGCCCAATGGGGGGGGCTTTTTTTAGCTTTGTTTTCTGTTTTCAATTTTCTTTACCCTTTTGCACTTTATTTTAAAAGCAAATGCTTTCAGTTACAGATAAAACTTGGTACATAAATGCTAGGCAGTGTAATGAGCTAGCCCAGAAGGTTAAGATTTATTTTGAACAATTTACACATTTGTTTAAATTGAAAGGTCCTAATATAATTGATGTTGGTTCAATTTTAACTGGGTTAAAGGCATTTTAAATATTCAAATAATTTTGGTTCTTATATTTTAATTACTTAGAGAATATTTGCAACCCGCTGAACATTTTATTTTACATGTTGAAGAATTATTAATTGGACTTTGAACTCGATTTGAAACAAGTGAGGTTTGAACAAAAATATATTAATTATGATGACCTGACATCATCAGTCAGAGGATTATTGTAGCTTAATTATCCGGGCGTTACAATTCTCCTCCACTACAAGAAATCTCGTCCCGAGATTTAAGAGGTGGGGTAAAGGAGAAAGTTCTGGTTACGAAATTCTAACGAATCTTCTCGGTCTTGGTTGCTCTTCTCGAAGAAGTTGACCGCTTCCGTTGGTGTCTTCATTCCTCTGTTTCAGGTCATCAGGATGAAGTCGTCCTCCTTTCTTCAGAAATTCCATCGTACTTACGAATAGGTAAGGGGCTACTCTAAAACAATAGAATGGTATAAGGGGAAATCATCTGGGTTATCCCAGGAGTGAACACATGAGTATCTCTAGAGTTGAACAAATGAAACACATCAAGAGACAAGTAAGAAGGTACCATAAGAAGTTTAAAGCGGATAGCAATCATTCGTTGCCTGAAACAGAGTGTGAAAGGGGTTCTGAGCAATGGAAATAAGTATTGTGTTTCATACTATAATTGATGATCTCTCGGAAGGTGGCTCATGAATTACATTCGAAGCCAAGCGTGAGGAATTACTTTGGAAACAGGGGGTGTACAGGAGAGTCAGGTTTCGATCCTCTGGGACTATGGGTTATGGGCCCACCATGTGGGTTAAAAGTAGGAAGGACGTTGACAACTTGCATGGTCATGATAGCAAGGCATGTCAGAGAATAACATGTCAGTTATGTCGGCAACAGCGTCGGTACCAAGGGCGAGGGATGAAGAGAACCATTTTCCTGCTCGTTGCAACGGGGCGGACCAATAGGCAAAGTTCTCGTCCATCGGTGGCTACCAAAATATCATCAACAATAGTAACAGGGTCTTGCTGACGGAATTGTACACCGAGGTGCTTACATAAGTAGTGAATCTTTACTGCTTAGGTTATATAGATCACAAGAAAGGTCAACAAACCAATGAAAAGGAAAATGTGATCATCAGGTTAAACAAAACAATGGAAAGGAAAATGTGTTTAAACACATATTTCAGGGGTATATCCTTCCCAATGATAAGCAGAGCATGGTATCCATGACAGGTTATAATGTATAAAACTCTTTGGGTAAGGGGAGAGAAATTTCATGACTTTACCCATACAACGGTGTTTGGATAATTGAGCAAGAAACATTTAGCATTGGGCTTCAAATGTTCTTGTTGAAAATCGGAGTACCACAGACATGCTTTGAGATAGCATTGACATGGTCTTCAAGCAAAGGTCGGACTTGGATATACAAAAGATTCATCAGGAACAACTTATAGAATAAGTCTCACAATTTCCTCATGGAAGAATGGTTAACCTTGCTAAGATGGAAACTATAACAAAAGGTCCTCCGGCCGGATGTGCTAAGCACGACATCCTGGATATAAAAGATGGTAATACTCCAAGGTAAAGAAGAACAAATGTTGGATAGCAAGGAACTCAAGGTATAACACAAAACAGGAACAAGTTTGTGTTGGAGGGAAGGCAATAAAGTTGTCGATGATAACACAATTCATCGAGGGGCAAGGATGGTATTTCTCATCATGAGTTCTATTGATATCCTAGAAGAGCTCAGAATGCTGATGATGATCACAACACAATTGTTGAGATATTTCATGAAGATGTAATCGATCGACGATGGCATCAAGTCAAAGAATGATGAAGTGAATGGCTATTGGAACCACTAGTACAATACAAACTCGGAATCAAGCTTGTTGTTCGAGGTGAAATGACAAGACATGGAATATCAACGTAAGCTTAGCTCATCGTCAAAAATTGTGCTCTGGGAAGAAAGACCAGGTAGCACAGTTAAAATTTAGCACAAGAATGATATAGCCGATCAGGCTAGGAATGACTTGAAGGATTATTAAACTCATAAGCAACAAAGATTACTTAGAGTTATCGAACCAGAGTGCAGAGTCAATTCACTATTCAGTGTTCTCGATTGACGACAACCCAGAACCTAGGAACAATTGTATCCGGTGAGTGATAATAGTTTATGAAGAACACATAAGAAGTTATGATGTCCCATGATATTCTCAAGGTACCAGGGGGTAATACTCGACGACAGATCAAAGTAGAGGTTGGACTAGGGTAATGCTCTGCAGAAGACAAGTGCTCAAACTTGCACGAGAAATGGAATCAAGGAGCAACATGGTTGGAACCAAGTCCACAGATACAAGATGAACTTATAACAAGGGGATAATTATTTTAAGAGAAGCTTCCATGATAAGGTATACATCGGGTCCATGGGCATGAACACAGGGTTCAAGGTCGACTCCCATTTCTTCAATGCATAACCTTTCATTTTACTTCTCGCCTTTGATGGAGCTGTAGTGTAGAAATTATATCTGGCAAAACAACAAAAGAGTATGACTCGGGAAAACTTCCTGGTTCATACAGTTTGGGGAAGGCATAGGTTCAATCCATCGGGGCATCTTAGGACCATATACCACAATTTTCAGGAATAAATAACACAAGCTCGATAGTAGAGCATGCGTGAGAAAGCAGAGGATACAATTTATCAAAGGCATTATGTATCCAAGGAAAGGATCACAAGCTCATTGAATATGAAGGATTTTGTCGGACAAATCCAACAAAGGATCTGGTGGTCCACAAGGGATCTGATGTGAGTATCGGTACTCAACCAGAGGAAGAAAGAAAGCAAAGGCATCAGATTATAGAAACAACTGACTAATTCAAAGCTCAATTGCAAAGGAATTATGATTTACAAAGCAAAGGACCAGAAACAGACGCTCTGGTCAAGGATGGATATGTTCAATAGACTCAGGGGCACAACCGACGGTAATTGATTGGAGAGAACCAGCTCATGTTTAAAATGGCGTCTCAGCCGGAAGGATGAATTTCAGGATCTGATTGAGGATTGCGAGCATTCGCAACCTACTGAATCAACGGGCTTGAAATGATAATGACAAAGGATGCCAATAATACTACCAGACCTATGAGATTAATCATAATGCAAGCAAGCAAGAATTTCAAGAGTAATAGTCGGATGAGGATTTTCGAAAAATCAAATGGTATTTCAAAGACTTTTGTGAAATACTTGAATCAAATGGGATGAGCGGATACTCGGTAAGAGCGAGGAATTATCCACATTGGTATTCATGTGGCATGGAACTGCAAGGCAGTATGCTCAAAGTATTCTCGGAACAATGAGAGGAATTCATGGTATCTTATAATAACAAGGTCAAGGGGAATGATTGTACGAATGGCAAGTGTAAGTAGTCATCCATAAGGAATTTTCAAAAGTCAGGAATAACAAAAGTGGTGTGCACAAAGTCTCGATGGAACATCTCAGAGTAACTTCAGAATCTTCTGGTGCAGTAGACGATCATCGTAATAAGGTGCTCTCTGGGTGGGAGTAGTTACGAGAACCTAGAGTCAGAGTTAGTAAATTCATTTTAACCCTAATAGAAGAGAGATTAGAGTCCCAGAGTATAGGTCGAGGAATAAAAGATCCTACTACCACCCAATGGTGACGTGGGCCCATAGGCCGCACAGCCATGTTAGTAAAAAGTTTTGCAATAACTATACTCAACTTTGGCCAAGGAGTGTGGAAGGGGGATTCCTACAGGCAGTCGACTCTGATACCAACTTGTGACGCCCCCAATTTAATCGTACACTAATCATACACGCAAACGTGTACGATCAAGATCAGGGACTCACGGGAAGATATCACAACACAACTCTACAAATAAAATAAGTCATACAAGCATCATATTACAAGCCAGGGGACTCGAGGGCTCGAATACAAGAGCTCGATAATAGACGAGTCAGCGGAAGCAACAATATTTGAGTACAGACATAAGTTAAACAAGTTTGCCTTAAGAAGGCTAGCACAAACTAGGATACAGATCGAAAGAGGCGCATGCCTCCTGCCTGGGATCCTCCTAAACTACTCTTGGTCGGCATCAGCAGGCTGCACGTAGTAGTAGGCACTTCCCGAGTAGTAGTAGTCGTCGTTGACGGTGGCGTCTGGCTCCTGGGCTCCAACGTCTGGTCGCAGCAATCGGGTATAGGAAAGGGGAAAAGGGGGAGAAACGCAACCGTGAGTACTCATCCAAAGTACTCGCAAGCAAGGAGCTACACTACATATGTATGCATTGGTATCAACTGGAATAAGGCTAATATATGTGGACTGAAGTGCAGAAAGTTGAAATAAGAGGGGGATAGCTACTCCTTTCGAAGACTACGCTTCTAGCAGCCTCCGTCTTACAGCATGTAAAAGAGAGTAGACTGAAGTTCTCCAAGTATCATCGCATAGCATAATCCTAACCGATGATCCTCCCCTCGTCGTCCTGTGAGAGAGCGATCACCGGTTGTATCTGGCACTTGGAAGGGTGTGTTTTATGAAGTATCCGGTTCTAGTTGCCATAAGGTCAAGGTACAACTCCAAGTCGTCCTGTTACCGAAGATCACGGCTATTCGAATAGATTAACTTCCCTGGAGGGGTGCACCACATAACCCAACACGCTCGATCCCATTTGGCCGGACACACTTTCCTGGGTCATGCCCGGCCTCGGAAGATCAACACGACGCAGCCCTACCTAGGCACAACAGAGAGGTCAGCGCGCCAGTCTAAATCCTATGGCGCAGGGGTCTGGGCTCATCGCCCATTGCACACCTGCACGTTGCGTACGCGGCCGGAAGCAGAACTAGCCCCCTTAATACAAGAGCAGGCTTACGGTCCAATCCGGCGCGCGCCACTCAGTCGCTGACATCACGAAGGCTTCGGCTGATACCACGACGCCCATAACTGTCCCCGCGTAGATGGTTAGTGCGTATAGGCCAGTAGCCAGACTCAGATCAAATACCAAGATCTCGTTAAACGTGTTAAGTATCCGCGAACACCGACCAGGGCCAGCCCCACCTCTCTCCTAGGTGGTCTCAACCTGCCTTGTCGCTCCGCGACAAAGTAACAGTCGGGGGCCGTCGGGAACCCAGGCCCCCCTCTACCGGGATGGAGCCACCTGCCCCTTCAGCCCCCAACTCCGAACAGTACCACAGGTAATGTAACTGTGTAAAGTATATAGTATATGCCCGTGATCACCTCCCGAAGTGATCACGACCCAGTAGTATAGCATGGCAGACGGACAAGAGTGTAGGGCCACTGATGGAACACTAGCATCCTATACTAAGCAGTAGGATAGCAGGTAATGGTAACAACAGTAGTAGCAAGGACAGGCTATGCATCAGGATAGGAATAACGGAAAGCAGTAACATGCTACACTACTCTAATGCAAGCAGTATAGAGGAGAGTAGGCGATATCTGGTGATCAAAGGGGGGGCTTGCCTGATTGCTGTGGCAAGAGAGAGGGGTCGTCAACACCGTAGTCGTACTGGGTAGCAGCGGCGTCGGTCTCGGTGTCTAGAGAGAGAAGAGCGGGAAGAAACAATAAATATAATGCAAACAAATGCATGACGATGCATGACATGACAAAGCGTGATGCTAGGTGTGCCCTAACGCGGTACGAGGTGGTACCGGTGAAGGGGAAAACATCCGGGAAAGTATCCCCGGTGTTTCGCGTTTTCGGGCAGAGGAGCCGGAGGGGGACAGTTGCATGTTTGCTATGCTAGGGATGCGTGGTGGACGAACGGGCTGCGTATCCGGGTTCGTCTCGTCGTTCTGAGCAACTTTCATGTAGAAAGTTTTTCCATCCGAGCAACGATTTATTTTATATTAATTTTAAAAGATTTAAGTCAATATTAGGATTAATTTAATTATTTAAATCAACATTATCCAGAACAGTGTTTGCTGACGTCAGCATGACGTCGGCAGTTGACCTAGTCAACCTAACATGTGGCTCCCATTCGTCATTGACTGTTTAGTCTAATTAGGGTTTAACTAATCCAATTACTATTTAATTAAACTAACTAGTTAATTAGATTAGTTAATTAGGATTAATTAACTTAATTAATTAGTTAATTATTTTAATTATTATTTATTTATTTTTATATTTATTTTATTTTTAATTCGTTCTGGGGTGCGGGGCCCGGCTGTCAATGGGCCACAAGCCTTAGCGGGCGCACGGGTGACGGGCGCGCGGGCGTGACCACGAGCACCCGATGGGGCAAGCTCGGGCCCTGGCCTCAGGGGAGACCAGCGGCACGGCTGCCAGAGCGCGACGAAGCCCGGATCGGGCGGCATCGGTGATGCAAGCGAGTGGGGCGAGCAGATGCGGAAGGAGGCTACGGCGCGGGTCACGGGCAGCGTGCAGGGGCAGCGGTGCAGCAGCAGCGCTTGGCGATGCAAGACGCAGCGCGGGGGCGAGCGAGGGAGTGCGCGAGCAGCAGAAGCCAGCGATGGCGGAGCAGAGGCGGGGCACGGTCGCGGCCGCAGGCGACGTGAAGCGGCACGGTCGCGGCGACGGGGTCGCAGGCGAGGTGCTAGTGCGAGTGGGGGCGTGGGATGTGGTTGCCGAAGCGGGCGCGGGTGGGCCGGCGGCGAGATGCGTGCACGCGGCCGAAGTGCGTGCGGGGCGGTGGTGGCTGCGAGTGGGCACCAGAGCGCGTGCGCGATAGAGAGGAGGGGAAGGCGGGGAGAGGGGAGGAGAAGGGAAGGCCTCACGGGCGATGCAGGGGGAGGCAGTGGGCTCGGGGAGGTGGCCGCAGCGTCGCCGGCGATGGGGGTGGCGGAGGGCGGCGCCGTGCGGGAAGGTGTGGTGTCGGGGCCGAGTGGCGGAGGGCTCGGGGTGGTTCCAACGGGGAGGAGGTGACGACGATGGCGGTCCGACGAGGAAGCGGCGCCGGCGAGGTAGAAGCGAGGCGACGGGGGTCGCCTGCCCCCGATCCAGATCGGGTCCGAGAGGAGGGGCGCGAGGAGAGAGTGGGGAGAGCGATGGGGTCGTGCGCCCTCTCCTATGACGGCGCTGGAGGGAGAGGGTGGGATCATGGGGGGGAAGTGGGGTGGGGCTCTAGGGTTTCGCGAGCAGTGGGGGGATTTGGGCGCGGCTGGTGGGCCGGCCTGGTGGCCTGCTGGGCCGGTTGGCCGTGTGGGGGGGCTTCTCTTTTTTTAGCTTTGTTTTCTGTTTTCAATTTTCTTTACTCTTTTGCGCTTTATTTTAAAAGCAAATGCTTTCAGTTACAGATAAAACTTGGTACATAAATGCTAGGCAGTGTAATGAGCTAGCCCAGAAGTTTAAGATTTATTTTGAACAATTTACACATTTGTTTAAATTGAAAGGTCCTAATATAATTGATGTTGGTTCAATTTTAACTGGGTTAAAGGCATTTTAAATATTCAAATAATTTTGGTTCTTATATTTTAATTACTTAGAGAATATTTGCAACCCGCTGAACATTTTTATTTTACATGTTGAAAAATTATTAATTGGACTTTGAACTCGATTTGAAACAAGTGAGGTTTGAACAAAAATATATTAATTATGATGACCTGACATCATCACTCAGAGGATTACTATAGCTTAATTATCCGGGTGTTACAATTCTCCTCCACTACAAGAAATCTCGTCCCGAGATTTAAGAGGTGGGGTAAAGGAGAAAGTTCTGGTTACGAAATTCTAACGAATCTTCTCGGTCTTGGTTGCTCTTCTCGAAGAAGTTGACCGCTTCCGTTGGTGTCTTCATTCCTCTGTTTCAGGTCATCAGGATGAAGTCGTCCTCCTTTCTTCAGAAATTCCATCGTACTTACGAATAGGTAAGGGGCTACTCTAAAACAATAGAATGGTATAAGGGGAAATCATCTGGGTTATCCCAGGAGTGAACACATGAGTATCTCTAGAGTTGAACAAATGAAACACATCAAGAGACAAGTAAGAAGGTACCATAAGAAGTTTAAAGCGGATAGCAATCATTCGTTGCCTGAAACAGAGTGTGAAAGGGGTTCAGAGCAATGGAAATAAGTATTGTGTTTCATACTATAATTGATGATCTCTCGGAAGGTGGCTCATGAATTACATTTGAAGCCAAGCGTGAGGAATTACTTTGGAAACAGGGGGTGTACAGGAGAGTCAGGTTTCGATCCTCTGGGACTATGGGTTATGGGCCCACCATGTGGGTTAAAAGTAGGAAGGACGTTGACAACTTGCACATGGTCATGATAGCAAGGCATGTCAGAGAATAACATGTCAGTTATGTCGGCAACAGCGTCGGTACCAAGGGCGAGGGATGAAGAGAACCATTTTCCTGCTCGTTGCAACGGGGCGGACCAATAGGCAAAGTTCTCGTCCATCGGTGGCTACCAAAATATCATCAACAATAGTAACAGGGTCTTGCTGACGGAATTGTACACCGAGGTGCTTACATAAGTAGTGAATCTTTACTGCTTAGGTTATATAGATCACAAGAAAGGTCAACAAACCAATGAAAAGGAAAATGTGATCATCAGGTTAAACAAAACAATGGAAAGGAAAATGTGTTTAAACACATATTTCAGGGGTATATCCTTCCCAATGATAAGCAGAGCATGGTATCCATGACAGGTTATAATGTATAAAACTCTTTGGGTAAGGGGAGAGAAATTTCATGACTTTACCCATACAACGGTGTTTGGATAATTGAGCAAGAAACATTTAGCATTGGGCTTCAAATGTTCTTGTTGAAAATCGGAGTACCACAGACATGCTTTGAGATAGCATTGACATGGTCTTCAAGCAAAGGTCGGACTTGGATATACAAAAGATTCATCAGGAACAACTTATAGAATAAGTCTCACAATTTCCTCATGGAAGAATGGTTAACCTTGCTAAGATGGAAACTATAACAAAAGGTCCTCCGGCCGGATGTGCTAAGCACGAAATCCTGGATATAAAAGATGGTAATACTCCAAGGTAAAGAAGAACAAATGTTGGATAGCAAGGAACTCAAGGTATAACACAAAACAGGAACAAGTTTGTGTTGGAGGGAAGGCAATAAAGTTGTCGATGATAACACAATTCATCGAGGGGCAAGGATGGTATTTATCATCATGAGTTCTATTGATATCCTAGAAGAGATCAGAATGCTGATGATGATCACAACACAATTGTTGAGATATTTCATGAAGATGTAATCGATCGACGATGGCATCAAGTCAAAGAATGATGAAGTGAATGGCTATTGGAACCACTAGTACAATACAAACTCGGAATCAAGCTTGTTGTTCGAGGTGAAATGACAAGACATGGAACATCAACGTAAGCTTAGCTCATCGTCAAAAATTGTGCTCTGGGAAGAAAGACCAGGTAGCACAGTTAAAATTTAGCACAAGAATGATATAGCCGATCAGGCTAGGAATGACTTGAAGGATTATTAAACTCATAAGCAACAAAGATTACTTAGAGTTATCGAACCAGAGTGCAGAGTCGATTCACTATTCAGTGTTCTCGATTGACGACAACCCAGAACCTAGGAACAATTGGATCCGGTGAGTGATAATAGTTTATGAAGAACACATAAGAAGTTATGATGTCCCATGATATTCTCGAGATACTAGGGGGTAATACTCGACGATGGATCAAAGTAGAGGTTGGACTAGGGTAATGCTCTGCAGAAGACAAGTGCTCAAACTTGCACGAGAAATGGAATCAAGGAGAAACATGGTTGGAACCAAGTCCACAGATACAAGATGAACTTATAACAAGGGGATAATTATTTTAAGAGAAGCTTCCATGATAAGGTATACATCGGGTCCATGGGCATGAACACAGGGTTCAAGGTCGACTCCCACTTCTTCAATGCATAACCTTTCATTTTACTTCTCGCCTTTGATGGAGCTGTAGTGTACAAATTATATCTGGCAAAACAACAAAAGAGTATGACTCGGGAAAACTTCCTGGTTCATACAGTTTGGGGAAGGCATAGGTTCAATCCATCGGGGCATCTTAGGACCATATACCACAATTTTCAGGAATAAATAACACAAGCTCGATAGTAGAGCATGCGTGAGAAAGCAGAGGATACAATTTATCAAAGGCATTATGTATCCAAGGAAAGGATCACAAGCTCATTGAATATGAAGGATTTTGTCGGACAAATCCAACAAAGGATCTGGTGGTCCACAAGGGATCTGATGTGAGTATCGATACTCAACTAGAAGAATAAAGAAAGCAAAGGCATCAGATTATAGAAACAACTTACTAATTCAAAGCTCAATTGCAAAGGAATTATGATTTACAAAGCAAAGGACTAGAAACAGACGCTCTGGTCAAGGATGGATAAGTTCAGTAGACTCAGGGGCACAACCGACGGTAATTCATTGGCGAGAACCAGCTCATGTTTAAAATGGCGTCTGAGCCGGAAGGATGAATTTCAGGATCTGATTGAGGATTGTGAGCATTCACAACCTATTGAATCAACGGGCTTGAAATGATAATGACAAAGGATGCCAATAATACTACCAGACCTATGAGATTAATCATAATGCAAGCAAGCAAGAATTTCAAGAGTAATAGTCGGGTGAGGATTTTCGAAAAATCGAATGGTATTTCAAAGACTTTTGTGAAATACTTGAATCAAATGGGATGAGCGGATACTCGGTAAGAGAGAGGAATTATC
Organism: Triticum aestivum; assembly: GCF_018294505.1. Taxonomy (NCBI): domain Eukaryota; kingdom Viridiplantae; phylum Streptophyta; class Magnoliopsida; order Poales; family Poaceae; genus Triticum; species Triticum aestivum. The sequence goes on from NC_057794.1 coordinate 242,883,716, forward strand.
CACATTGGTATTCATGTGGCAAGGAACTGCAAGGCAGTATGCTCAAAGTATTCTCGGAACAATGAGAGGAATTCATGGTATCTTATAATAACAAGGTCACGGGGAATGATTGTACGAATGGCAAGTGTAAGTAGTCATCCATAAGGAATTTTCGAAAGTCAGGAATAACAAAAGTGGTGCGCACAAAGTCTCGAGAGAACATCTGAGAGTAACTTCGGAATCTTCTGGTGCAGTAGACGATCATCGTAATAAGGTGCTCTCTAGGTGGAAGTAGTTACGAGAACCTAGAGTCAGAGTTAGTAAATTCATTTTAACCCGAATAGAAGAGAGATCAGAGTCCCAGAGTATAGGTCGAGGAATAAAAGATCCTACTACCAGCCAATGGCGACGTGGTCCCATAGCCCGCACAGCCATGTTAGTAAAAAGTTTTGCAATAACTATACTCAACTTCGGCCAAGGAGTGTGGAAGGGGGATTCCTACAGGCAGTCGACTCTGATACCAACTTGTGATGCCCCCGATTTAATCGTACACTAATCATACACGCAAACGTGTACGATCAAGATTAGGGACTCACGGGAAGATATCACAACACAAGTCTACAAATAAAATAAGTCATACAAGCATCATATTACAGGCCAGGGGCCTCGAGGGCTTGAACACAAGAGCTTCATAATAGACGAGTCAGCGGAAGCAACAATATCTGAGTACAGACATAAGTTAAACAAGTTTGCCTTAAGAAGGCCAGCACAAACTGGGATACAGATCGAAAGAGGCGCATGCCTCCTGCCTGGGATCCTCCTAAACTACTCCTGGTCGGCATCAGCGGGCTGCACGTAGTAGTAGGCACTTCCCGAGTAGTAGTAGTCATCATTGACGGTGGCGTCTGGCTCCTGGGCTCCAACGTCTGGTCGTAGCAATCGGGTATAGGAAAGGGGAAAAGGGGGAGAAACGCAACCGTGAGTACTCATCCAAAGTACTCGCAAGCAAGGAGCTACACTACATATGTATGCATTGGTATCAACTGGAATAAGGCTAATATATGTGGACTGAACTGCAGAAAGTCGAAATAAGAGGGGGATAGCTAGTCCTTTTGAAGACTACGCTTCTGGCAGCCTCCGTCTTACAGCATGTAAAAGAGAGTAGACTGAAGTTCTCCAAGTATCATCGCATAGCATAATCCTAACCGATGATCCTCCCCTCGTCGCCCTGTGAGAAAGCGATCACCGGTTGTATCTGGCACTTGGAAGGGTGTGTTTTATGAAGTATCCGGTTCTAGTTGCCATAAGGTCAAGGTACAACTCCAAGTCGTCGTGTTACCGAAGATCACAGCTATTCGAATAGATTAACTTCCCTGCAGGGGTGCACCACATAACCCAACACGCTCGATCCCATTTGGCCGGACACACTTTCCTGGGTCATGCCCGGCCTCGGAAGATCAACACGCCGCAGCCCTACCTAGGCACAACAGAGAGGTCAGCACGCCGGTCTAGTTCCTATGGCGCAGGGGTCTGGGCCCATTGCCCATTGCACACCTGCACGTTGCGTACGCGGTCGGAAGCAGAACTAGCCCCCTTAATACAAGAGCAGGCTTACGGTCCAATCCGGCGCGCGCCACTCAGTCGCTGACATCACGAAGGCTTCGGCTGATACCACGACGTCGAGTGCCCATAACTGTCCCTGTGTAGATGGTTAGTGCGTATAGGCCAGTAGCCAGACTCAGATCAAATATCGAGATCTCGTTAAACATGTTAAGTATCCGCGAACACGACCAGGGCCAGGCCCACCTCTCTCCTAGGTGGTCTCAACCTGCCTTGTCGCTCCGCCACAAAGTAACAGTCGGGGGCCGTCGGGAACCCAGGCCCACCTCTACCGGGATGGAGCCACCTGCCCCTTCAGCCCCCAACTCCAAACAGTACCACAGGTAATGTAACTTTGTAAAATATATAGTATATGCCCGTGATCACCTCCCGAAGTGATCACGGCCCAGGAGTATAGCATGGCAGACGGACAAGAGTGTAGGGCCACTGATGGAACACTAGCATCCTATACTAAGCAGTTGGATAGCAGGTAATGGTAACAACAGTAGTAGCAAGGACAGGCTATGCATCAGGATAGGAATAACGGAAAGCAGTAACATGCTACACTACTCTAATGCAAGCAGTATAGAGGAGAGTAGGCGATATCTGGTGATCAAAGGGGGTGCTTGCCTGATTGCTCTGGCAAGAGAGAGGGGTCGTCAACACCGTAGTCGTACTGGGTAGCAGCGGCATCGGTCTCGGTGTCTAGAGAGAGAAGAGGGGGAAGAAACAATAAATATAATGCAAACAAATGCATGACGATGCATGACATGACAAAGCATGATGCTAGGTGTGCCCTAACACAGTACGAGGTGGTACCGGTGAAGGGGAAAACATCCAGGAAAGTATCCCCGGTGTTTCGCGTTTTTTGGCAGAGGAGCCGGAGGGGGGAAGTTGCATGTTTGCTATGCTAGGGATGCGTGGCGGACGAACGGGCTGCGTATCCGGGTTCGTCTCGTCGTTCTGAGCAACTTTCATGTACAAAGTTTTTCCATCCGAGCAACGGTTTATTTTATATTAATTTTAAAAGATTTAAGTCAATATTAGGATTTATTTAATTATTTATGTCAGGACCCCGACTCGATGTCACATCGATCTAGCCGGTAACACCTCATATCACTTTGCGGCCTCACGCACGGTATCCCCACGGGTGTCGCCTTACCTTTGCCCGGGACTGTTTGCGCCTTTTGGCTCACGTATATGATAGTGTCGCTAGCATCCATATGATAAGGAGCCCGGGCTGACATGACTAGTCGTAAACCCAAAGTGGCACAGACTTACAGGGACAGGCATTCATGACCCAGCTTCGAACGTGTCGGTCATCAGCAAGTGGGTCCGGGCTGTAGCACTGGGCTAGCAGGACTCCGGTAAACCGGGCTGTAGCGGGCTAACAGGACTCCGGTACTCAAAGCGTGACATTTCCCCGAAGGGACAGACACAGGAACGAAGAAGGACACATGCCGGCCAGCCTAAGTGTTCCAGAGCAGTAGCAAGCTACCATGGCTCAGCGGTAACACTAGGAGACATTTCCCGGTAAGAGAGGCTACTAAAGATAAACAACTAGATAGTCAGATCCCACACATACCAAGCATTTCAATAACATACACACAATATGCTCGATATGTGCAAATACAACATGGCATCACAACATGACTCTACGACTCAAATATTTTAATCAATAGGCTCCGAGGAGCGAGATATTACAAACAGGGGTCTCATGACCCAACACTCAGAGCATACAAGTCAAAGCACAAGCGGAAGCTATCATGTCTGAGTACAGACGTCTATAAATGAAAAAGGCTGAAAAGCCTGACTATCTATCAGATCCTGCCGAGGGCACAAGATCGTAGCTGAGGTATCAAGCTAAACGTCGAAGTCCACGCGGAACTACTAGTGAGACTGAAGTCTCTCTGCAAAACATAAAATGGGCAAACGTGAGTACAAATGTACCCAGCAAGACTTACATCAGATCTATCTACACATGCATCATTATCAACAAGGGGGGGTGGTGGAGTTTAACTGCAGCAAGCCAGCTTTGACTCGGTGGCTAACCTGAACTACGACTGCAAGTAACTCTTTTGAGGTGGCGCACACGAGTCCACATATCCACCATATCAATACACCACTATGGATCCGCTCCCGTCTCCCTACGAGAACGCCATCCATAGCACTCACGCTTATCTTGCGAATTTTAGAGTATCCACTTTCACTTGTCTATGAACTGTACAAGGGTCCACGTTTGCATATCCGAGGAATCCGGCTATTCGAATAGATAATGATAACCCTGCAGGGGTGTACTTCTTCACACACGCTTTCGCCACTTATCGCCCTGTACACGTCATGTACCTCGGCAACCTTCAAGCGGAAGCCGGGCGAGGGAGTCAGCCACGACCTGTCTAACCGAACAAGTCTCTAGTCCAGGTTTATCGCCTATTCGGGTTCCATCCGCAAGGAGATCCGGCCGGGGTGTCGCTTACGGCCCCAAACGATGTGTGCAGGGTTCCCAAGCCCACCAACCGGGTGCCACTTGGTATACCGGGCCACTGTGCCTAGTCTGTCCCAAGCCCACCTGTACCGGGTGCCACTTGGTAGACTACTAACACTACCTACAAACACCAGAAACTAGTTGCAACTCCTGGACAGAGATCATGTTGATTAATAAGTCGAGAGAGCTTGGAGCGCCCGGAGCCCAATGTGTGGTAGTAACTGATCATGGATCACAAACACAGAACTCAGTTCCTGAGGACGGTTGCAATGAGACAACCCACCATGTACTCCTACATGGCCTCTCACCGCTACCTTTACCAAATCGTGTTCACACACTTAGCTCACACACAGTAGGACATGTTCACACGCCTCTGATTCATCCCCGATGAATCAGACCTGACTCAACTCTAAGCAGTAGCAGGCATGACAAACAAGCATGAATGAGTAGGCACAACAGGGCTCAAACAACTCCTACTCATGCTAGTGGGTTTCATCTATTTACTGTGGCAATGACAGGTCATGCAAAGGATAAAGGGGTTCAGCTACCGCAGCAAGTAACAGTTGAATCGTTGTTGTCCTAATGCAGTAAAAGAGAGCAGGAGCCAGAGAGTAGGATTGTATCGGAATGAACAAGGGGGTTTTGCTTGCCTGGCACTTCTGAAGATAACATTGAGTCTTCATCAGTGTCAACGATCACATCATCGGTATCACGTCTATCGAGAGGGGACAAATACCGGCAACACAGAAAGGAACACAATCAATGCAATGCACAATATGATGCATGCTCATGACATGGCAATATGAATGTGTTTTGAGCTAATGCAACTAGCAACAGATTAAATGAAGTTGGTTTGAATATAAAATTCAAATTCAAACTCCATATGTGATTAAATAAATGCCCTTTATATGATTTGTGCTAAACAGCAGCTATAAGTTGTTCTAACATGCATGAAAATGGTACAGATGGATTCCTTGAATTTTTCTGATAATTTTTCATATATAAATTATTTAATTTGGAGTTACGGTTAATTTTCTATGATTTATTGAAGTTTATACAATTTTCTGGAATTATAAATCATTTCCTAATTTATTTAATTGCAGAAATACTTTACTGCGTCAGCATGACGTTGGCATGACGTCAGCAAGTCAACAGGGGCCGGTCAGGGTCAAACCTGACGTGTGGGGTCCACACGTCAGTGACACAGGGGCTAATCACGCGTTGACTCGGGCTTTGACCCGCTACGGGGCCCACTGTCAGTGTCTGTTAGTCTAACTAATTTTAGTTAACACTAATCCTAACCTATTTAACAGGCCGGCCCCACCTGTCATGGACACAGGGGAGGGTCCCGTCGGGGTCAAGTGGTCAACCCCACCGGCGGCTTGACGCCGGCGAGGCCAGCCGCGGTGGCGAGCCTCGGGTTTGCGTCTCCGGTGACCAAACGGCCGGCCAAGTGCACGCGCGGGGAGCTGGGGCTCGCCCGCATCCAGGGAGGCTTGCGGCAGCAGCGGGGACGGCCGGAGCTCGCCGGAAACGAGCTCGAGGCGGCGCCGGCGTTCGGTTGTTTCTGGCTACGGGGCTGCTGCGGCCGTGGTATCGCGTTCGTGGCACCTACAGCAGCTACGCGAGGCAGCGAACATGTTGGACACGACGCCCGGACCAAATGGTCGCCGGAGTCGTGTCGGCGGTGAGTGCAGGCGGCGACGCAGTCGGGCGAAAGGGGCGAGGCGGCTACGGCGTGCCAGAGAGGAAACGGAGAAGGGGAAAAGGTTCGGTGGCTCACGGCGGTTGCAGCGGACGCCGAAGCAGGCTCGGGGAAGGCCGGACGGCGACGAGTCGATGATGGGGATCC
>NC_057794.1:242890316-242924678 GCF_018294505.1 Triticum aestivum
GCCAGGTAAGTGGCGCCAGGTAATTCCCTTCTCTCTCTGTCTTTTATAATTCTGTTCTGTTTTATCTTTTCTATTTTCTGCAATTTGTTTTTGATTTGATTTAAATATCAAATCATTTTATAAAATCCTGGAAACAGTTATGGGTGTTTTCTGAATTATTTCAGTGACCCCTAACAATTTTCCAACATTTATTTGAACATTTAAATTATTTATAGTATTTAAATGCCCAAAGTCAAATACAATATGGTTTAATTCAGAGCCCAATATGTCCTGCAAAAATATAAATCATTTTTGGAAGATGCTTTCACCTCAAACCAGAAATGTTGAACATTTTTAGAGGGCATTTTGGGTTTAATGAAAAAGATTTTATTTTGACCCTAGTTGAATTCATTTGGTGCTAGGGTTTAGTCAATCCCCATTTCAGGTTTAAATGAAATTTAAACATGAAGCAACACTCTAATGCATGCACTAGGCATTGTCAGAACTAGGGATGTGACAATTTAAATCAACATTATCCAGAACAGTGTTTGATGACGTCAGCATGACGTTAGCAGTTGACCTAGTCAACCTAACATGTGGGTCCCGTTCGTCATTGACTGTTTAGTCTAATTAGGGTTTAACTAATCCAATTACTGTTTAATTAAACTAACTAGTTAATTAGATTAGTTAATTAGGATTAGTTAACTTAATTAATTAGTTAATTATTTTAATTATTATTTATTTATTTTTATATTTATTTTATTTTTAATTCGTTCTGGGGTGCGGGGCCCGGCTGTCAATGGGCCACAAGCCTTAGCGGGCGCACGGGTGACGGGCGCGCAGGCGTGACCACGAGCACCCGATGGGGCAAGCTCGGGCCCTGGCCTCGGGCGAGACCAGCGTCGCGGCTGCCAGAGCGCGACGAGGCCCGGACCGGGCGGCATCGGTGACGCAAGCGAGTGGGGCGAGCAGATGGGGAAGGAGGCGACGGCGCGGGGGCGAGCGAGGGAGTGTGCGAGCAGCAGAAGCCAGCGATGGCGGAGCAGAGACGGGGCACGGTCGCGGCCACAGGCGACGTGAAGCGGCACGGTCGCGGCGACGGGGTCGCAGGCGAGGTGCTAGTGCGAGTGGGGGCGCGGGATGTGGTTGCCGAACACGGGCGCGCGTGGTCCGGCGGCGAGATGCGTGCACGCGGCTAAAGCGCGTGCGGGGCGGTGGTGGCTGCGAGTGGGCGCCGGAACGCGTGTACGATAGAGAGGAGGGGAAGGCGGGGAGAGGGAAGGAGAAGGGGAGGCCTCACAGGCGATGCAGGGGGAGGCAGTGGGCTCGGGGAGGTGGCCGCAGTGTCGCCGGCAATGGGGGCGGCGGAGGGCGGCGCCGTGCGGGAAGGTGTGGTGTCGGGGCCGAGCGGTGGAGGGCTCGGGGCGATTCTAGCGGGGAGGAGGTGACGACGACGGCGGTCCGACGAGGAAGCGGCGCCGGCGAGGTAGAAGCGGGGCGACGGGGGTCGCCTGCCCCCGATGCAGATTGGGTCCGAGAGAAGGGGCGCGAGGAGAGAGTGGGGAGAGCGATGGGGTCGTGCGCCCTCTCCTGTGACGGCGCTGGAGGGAGATGGTGGGATCGTGGGGGGAAATGGGGTGGGGCTCTAGGGTTTCGCGAGCAGTGGGGGGATATGGGCGCGGCTGGTGGGCCGGCCTGGTGGCCTGCTGGGCCGGTTGGCCCAGTGGGGGGCTTCTCTTTTTTAGCTTTGTTTTCTGTTTTCAATTTTCTTTACTCTTTTGCACTTTATTTTAAAAGCAAATGCTTTCAGTTACAGATAAAACTTGGTACATAAATGCTAGGCAGTGGAATGAGCTAGCCCAGAAGGTTAAGATTTGTTTTGAACAATTGACACATTTGTTTAAATTGAAAGGTCCTAATATAATTGATGTTGGTTCAATTTTAACTGGGTTAAAGGCATTTTAAATATTCAAATAATTTTGGTTCTTATATTTTAATTACTTAGAGAATATTTGCAACCCGCTGAACATTTTTATTTTACATGTTGAAGAATTATTAATTGGACTTTGAACTCGATTTGAAACAAGTGAGGTTTGAACAAAAATATATTAATTATGATGACCTGACATCATTAGTCAGAGGATTACTGTAGCTTAATTATCCGGGCGTTACAAAAGATCAGGTCTATATTTAATCTTACCAACAAGTAGAATACACAGACAATGCCAGTGCAGAAGTGTAGCCCATTGCTCTTGTCAGTACATTTTGTCCTGTAACGCTTGTACTTCCAGGGATTGGTAGTTGATTATGTAGCATCAATCTGCATCTTATCTTCATTATCCTCTATCCCTTGCAGTATTGTCATATCTATAATTACTCTCTACAAAATGTAGAGTACAGGCAATGCTTATGAAGAAGATTTTGTGCTGAAATTCTTGAGCTATCTTTCCCTTGCCATGGACAAGGGCATTATAAAGTCGGTGTTAACTGTTAATGTAAGCCAGTCCTTCTAAAGCCTTTATCCTCAACTGCTGTTTAATTTGCTCATACTCCCTATCGTTTACTGCTGTTTAGTTTGATGTTTCTACCGAAATTCATGTTCGTAAGAACCGTAAGTTCTAAGTTTTACTTGTAAAACCAAATTCCTTATTCATACCATGCACATTACTTAATACTCCCTATATGTATGCTTGTTTTTGTGGATCTATAATCCAGTGTGTGGTGAAGCAGCCCACGTTTGCACCTTGTCATCTCCTGTTTTATCTTACTGATGTGGCTGATGATATGAACAACATGCCATGCACATTATCCAAAATAGATACAATGATTTTCTTTGCCCTTCATCTATGCTTGTTATGTTGACATGGTAACCACTAGTGTGGTGAAGCTCCCCGCATTATGAACAATGCCAAATTATGCTATTGATATTTTGAACATACTCTTTATTTTCTAATTTGAAATTGGATAGAATTGAGAGAACAGTTATCATCTTTGTTTATACACATGCAAAACATGTCATCTCTCTGCTTTGTTTCAGGGTGATATGCCTGATGGCATGCACAAGTCTGCTGAAGGCTGTGAGACAAACCCAACATATATTGCAGTAAAGAAGGCAAAACATCTTGAAGATAGCGAGACAACCACAATGTCTTGTCTTGATGCACTGTTCAAGTTACTTGAGACTAACAGTCAAACAAACTCATAGAATTCGTTGTCTGAATCAGTTCGACTTCTTCAGTCCCAAGTTCTAGCAGAAAGGCATTCTGCAAATCAACTTCGACTTGAAGTCCTATCTCTAAGAAAGATTGTGGAGAACACCAATGAGAACCTCATCGCTAAACAGCTACACCTGGAAGCTATGACCGACTTGCTAGGCCGGTCTCACAACCTTGCTCAGCAGCTTGCGCAATAGTTCCCCCGCAAGGCTAACCTTTCTTGAACTGTCTTGGAAGTGGTCTCAGTTCAGTATTATTTTGTTACACTGCAATGGTGCCCAGTTTTTGTAATCTGCTTCTTTGTTGCGCTTTATGAGCACTGGTGGTGAACTTTGATGCCAAGTGGATGTAATATACCATAAATCCTTTATTGTGTAGTGTAGGTTTATTCTTAGTTACTATGCCGTAATTTCTTTATTGTATAGAGTAGGTTTGTTCTTAATTCCTACTAGTTACGCAGCAGCCCGATATGAACCCCGGCCCATGATTGTCGAATCAAATCACGGGCTTTTAACAAGTCAAAATTGTCTGGGTCCTTGTTTGGCCCAATCAAATACCGGCTGCGAGCAGGCTGGATACAAACTGGGCTGTAGTTAGGCCCAACTATATAACGGGCTTTTAACAGGCCGAAATTAATATAGGGCCGATATGTTAAACGGGCCCTTAACAGGCCAAAACTAATATCAGGCCGAATTACTAAGTGGGACTTTAGCAAGTGGGCTCAAAAGCATAGTGTCCAGTTGATGGGCCGAATTTGATATGGGCCATAATTGAGCCCAAAGCCTCTTAAAGGGCCGGACCTGATCTGGGCCATAATTTGGCTCAGAACGTGGTAGGCTTTTAACGGGCCGGATCTCATATGGGCCACTATTAGGCCCGGAGCGTGGCAGGCCATTAATGGACCAGATCAAATATGGGCCGGCATTTGGCCCAAAACATGGTAGCCAGTTAATGGGCCGGCCTACTAGGGTCCTCAAAATCTTGTGGGCCTACAGCTGGGTCGGCCCATGAATGTCGGCGAAATCTCGTGGGCCTTTAGCTGGGCCGGCCCATTATGACCCGCAAGAATCTTGTGGGCCTTTACCTGGGCCGGCCCATTATGGCACACAAAAATCTTGTGGGCCTTTACCTGGGCCGGCCCATTATGGCCCGCAAAATCTTGTGGGCCTTTAGCTGGGCCAGCCCATTATGGTCCACAAAATCTCGTGGGCCTTTAGCTGGGCCGGCCCATTATGGTCCGCAAAATCTTGTGGGCCTTTAGTTGGGCCGGCCCATTTAAACTTGTTGGGTCGTGCCACGTGTCGACGTATCATAGGCGCCTTCTGTCCAGTGAGTGGATGACATCTGTCCCGACGATGAGCCGACACGTGTTTCCTCTAGCCAATGATGATTTTACACATGGAAAATCCCCATTGGTCGGGGCTGTTAACAGGTTATCGGATCCAAAACCCGACCCGATAGCTTAACGGCGTTCCGTTACGGTGGATGCCACGTGTCGGTCACCCTTGACGAAAGCACTTCTGTGACGCACGATTTATCGTCATGGAAGTGGACACTTCCGTGATGATAATTTTGGTAATGTCACGGAACACTTCTACGACAGCATAGGTATGACTATCTTGATTCTGTCATAAATTTGTCATGGATGTACATGCATGACAAAAAAGGCGACCTACTGTGACAAACACGTATCATCACGGAAGTGTATTTTTTTGTAGTGTTGGCAGCAGCAGCAGGTCCAGGAGGGGTCGCCGGGGCTTGGACGCGGGGCTCCGGTTTAGGTTGGGGAGGTCCGGCGCGTGAGGAACGGCGCATGCAAGGACGGCTGGGCACGGGTCCATGGCGCGGGTAGGGGACGCCATGGCGGTTGCGGCTATGCTGGTCGCCGGGCAGAGGGCGGCAGAGCACAACGAAGAGGCCGGGAACAGGCAGGTTGGCTGCGGGGGAGGACCTGAATGCCGGAACCCGTGGCGATGAAGTCGTTTCCCAGTGGTGGCTTGAGCATCAGGCGGCATGGTGCTCCTGGTCGAGACGAAGCCGAGGATGGGCGCTGGCCTTGGCGCGGTGATGCGCGAGCGGGATAGGACGCAGGGCGCCGGCGACTGTTCCCTGTTGTGGCAAGTTAGAGAGAGAGGCGTGTGAGGGAAGGAGGAACAGGAGCATGGGAAGAAGGAAGACAGGGGCGCGGGGTCGTCCTCGTTAGCCGGCGGCTCCGGCGAGGTCCAGCTAGGGCGCCGGGGACGTGAGGATCCAGGAGGCGGGGATGGTGGCGAGGAGGTAGAGCTCGGCCTCCTGCAGGATTTGAGCGTCGGTGGTCGTTGACTGGAGATGGATCGAAGGGATGGATGGTGGATTTGAAAACGAGGAAGGGGGTTGGCTACGCGTGGTTGGCTGGATCAAATTTGGGAGGATCCCGAGAGGGGATTTGGTGGAGAGTGCGGCGGCGGGTGAAGGGACAAGCCTCCTAATTTCTAGGGTTTGACCAAATTAGGTAGAGCTTGGTCTATATATAGCGAAAGGAGGGTGTTTCAGATCGTCTGATCGAGATCGGATGGCTACGGGTCAACGGAGTAGTCAAATGATGAAACATAAGATGCAGGAGGATGTTCGTGGTTGATCCAGATCCGTTGGTAACGACAGAGCGGGTCGGGTTCGGGACAACTTTCGGACGCGCGCGAGGGGGTCCGAGAACTGTGCGGAGAGGGGGGTCTGACAAAAGGCCATGGAGGCAGGGGCTTGATGGGCTGGTTTAGAGTTGAAGTGGGCTGTGAAGAGAGAAGAGAGGGAGAGCAGCCTGGCAACTATTTCCGGAGACCGAAAATGTATGACGATAGACCGGCTACTATTGCCGCTATAGTTTAATGGTTGGGCTATCAAACGAACTCCGAATGCGATGAAATTTGACAGGCGGTCTACTGACAACTTAACAACACCGCATGTCAACTTTCAACCCATTCCGAGAATATTTTCTGGCCACTTATAAAATAATATTTCGGATGTGCCACGGGCGCGGCTCAGAACAGACAACGGAAGGAACTAGGGAAACCCGGATGGATGCAAGTTTTTAAAACATGATGATGCAATGCACATGATGACATGATGAAATGCAACACGCAAGCAAAAGACATGGCAACAACAGCGAATAACTTAAAGACACCTGGCGCATCGGTCTCGGGGCGTTACATGACCTAAGGTTTATCAATCCATGGGAGGTGTAGGATGAAGATGGTCTCTCTCAAACAACCCTTCAACCAAATAACAAAGAGTCTCTTGTGTCCCCAACACACCAAATACAATGGTAATTTGTATAGGTACACTAGCTCGGCAAAGAGATGGTGATACAAGTGTGATATGGATGGTAGAAATATATTTTTATAATCTGAATAAGTAAAAACAGCAAGGTAGCAAATAGTAAACGGACACAAAAACGGTATTGCAATGCTTGAAAATATGGCCTAGGGTCCATACTTTCACTAGTGCAATCTCTCAACAAAGCTAATATATTTGGATCATATAACCATCCCTCAGCATGCAATGAAGAATCACTCCAAAGTTCCTATCTAGCGGAGAACATAAGAGCAAACCATTGTAGGGTACGCAACCACCTCGGAGCTATTCTTTCCGGTCGATCTATCCAAGAGTTCGTACTAAAATAACACCAAATAATTTCATATTCATAATACTCAATCCAACACAAAGAACCTCAAAGAGTGCCCAAGATTTCTCCCGGAGAAACAAAAGACAAGAACATGCATCAACCCCTATGCATAGATTACCCAATGTCACCGCGGGAATCCGCGAGTTGAATTCCAAAACACATATCAAGTGAATCAATATGATACCTCATTGTCACCACGAGTATTCATATGCAAGACATATATCAAGTGCTCTCAAATCCATAAAAGTATTCAATCCGATAACAACGAAATCTCAAAGGGAAAAACTCAATTCATCACAACAAGATAGAGTGGGGAAACACCATATGATCTGACTATATTAACAAAGCCCGCGATACATCAAGATAGTGACATCTCAAGAACATGAGAGAGAGAGAGAGATTAAATACGTAGCTACTGGTACAAACCCTCAGCCCCGAGGGTGGACTACTCCCTCCTCATCGTGGTGGCCGTCAGGATGATGAAGATGGCCACCAGTGATGATTTCCCCCTTCGGCGGAGTGCCGGAACGGGGTCTAGATTGGTTTCCCATGGCTACAGAGCCCTATGGTGGCGGAACTTCTGATCTAGGGTTACCTAAGGGTTTTTGGAATATTTGGTGATTTATAGGGCAAAGAGGGGGTGCGGGAGGCCGCCGAGGTGGGCACAACCCACCTGGGCGTGCCTAGGCCCCCAGGCGCACCCTGGTGGGTTGTGCCGCCCCCCCTCAAGGCACCCCCAGGTGCTATTCTGGCCCACTGGATGTCTTCTAGTCCATAAAAAATCCACAAAAAGTTTTGCGGTGTTTGGACTCCTTTGATATTGATTTCTTGCGATGTAAAAAACAAGCAAAAACAGCAACTGGCACTGGGCACTGGTTCAATAGGTTAGTCCCAAAAAATGATATAAAGTTGCTATAAAATGATTGTAAAACATTCGAGAATGATAATAAAACAGCATGAATACTTCATACATTATAGATACGTCGGAGACGTATCAGCATCCCAAGCTTAATTCCTACTCGTCCTCGAGTAGGTAAATGGTAAAAGAAATAATTTATGAAGTGTGAATGCTAGTAAAGTGCACAAGTTTGATCAATGACAATTTCAATCACTTTTCATAGCATCATAACAGCAATTATTTCTTATAAAACTTCTCATGTTAAAGTAGCAACCAATTCACATGTTAAGGTTCAAACAATGAATTCTCTTGAAACTCAACAACCTATATTCTCAGTCACAAGCAATTGTAATTTGACTTCTTCAACAGAGTTTAAGTAAGAGCTACACATACTCAACCATCATATAGTCTTCTATGATTGCTAACACTCGTCGCATACACATGAGCAAAACATTTCAACCAGACTCATAGAAAGATAGGGACTTATAATTTCGCCTCCCAATGTATTCACCTCAAGGGTGATGTCAACAATAATAACTCACGCTACCTATATCCAACTGGATATATGTGCCTAGATCTTTCCTCACCACATGATGCTTGCCAAAAGAGAAAAATAAAAAGAATAGAGAGAAAAAGTTTGACTCTTGCATGAACATAAATACATAAAGTAAAAGATAGGCCCTTCGCAGAGGGAAGAACAGGTTGCCATGCACCATTTGTTTGTATGCTCAACCCCTTAGTGCAAAAGAACGTCATGTTATATTGCCCCTTATGATAGCAACCTTTATTATGAAGTCCATCGCTTTTATTCTTTGCCATCACAAGTTCGTACAACGCTCAATTTTCTCTTATACTAAATGATCTAACACTTTTAGAATCAATTTTTATTGCCTTATTGCACCGATGAAAACTTACTTGAAGGATCTTGCTCAATCCTTAGGTACGTATGGTGGACTCTTGAAAATAAGATTTGGGTTTAAGGTTTTTTGGATGCACAAGTAGTATCTCTACTTGGTGCGGAATTTCTGGCTAGCAAGGATGGGGGGCAAGCACCACATGTTGATCTATGACAATATAACTTCTTTGTGAATATGAACAAAAATAAACCATTACGTTGTCTTCCTTGTCCAACATCAACAATTTTGGCATATAATATTTTGATGGGGGCTCACAATCAAAAAGATTTCCCAGATAGTGTATTTGCATGTGAAAGTTCTCTTCCTTATACTAATTATTCATGAATTGCTTGTATGACCAATATTGTGATTGTCAAGCTTCAAAATATTTCACTTTATAAACCCAATGTGAAGCTACCACTAGGCATGATATAATTTCAACTTCATGAAATTCAATTCATTCAACAATTAGTCATAGGATATAAGTGAAGCACAAGAGTAAATGACAAGCTACTCCAAAAGGATGTAAGTGAAGATCAAGCGAGTAGTTATGTAAATGGGTAGCTATTTGAGGACTCTCTCTTATTTAAAAACATTCAGATCTAAGTATTTTATTCAAACTGCAAGCAAAACAAAATGACATTTCAAAAATAGAAAACATCATGTGAAGAAGCAAAAACTTAGGCTCAATCGATACTAACCGATAATTGTTGAAGAAAAAAGGTGGGATGGCTACCGGGGCATCCCCAAGCTTAGATGCTTGAGACTTCTTGAAATATCATCTTGGGGTGCCTTGGGCATCCCCGAGCTTGAGCTTTTGTGTCTCCTTAATTCCTTTTATATCATGATTTCCCTAAATCTTAAAAACTTCATCCACACAAAACTCAACAAGAACTCGTGAGATAAGTTAGTATAAACCAATGCAAAAACTTTATCATTCTCTACTGTAGAAAATCACTAAAATTATTATTTATCATTGCATACTAAATGCCTCTGCATATTTAACACTCCTATCCTCAAATAGAATCATTAAACAAGCAATCATATGCAAACAATGCAAACATAACAGCAATCTGCCAAAACAGTATAGTCTGTAAAAGAATGCAAGAGTATCAATACTTATTTAACTCCAAAAATTATGAAAATTTAACACACAGTAGAAAAATTATCATAGATTAATATTCAACAAGATTTAACATTTTATCACATTCTGACTTTTCTAGAGAACTTTTGCAACAACAATGAACTTTCTGTTTTGAAACAGCAACATGTAGACTTGCAAAATAAGCATGGAAAAGGCTATACTTGACATTTTATTGAAATAAAAGATGCAAAACATTATTATAAATAACATAAACTAAATTATAACAAAATAAAATGATGCTCCAAGCAAAACACATATCGTGTGATGAATAAAAAATGTAACTCAAAGTGAGGTTACCGATAATGTTGGGGAAGAAAGAGGGGATGCCTTCCGGGGCATCCCCAAGATTAGTTGCTTAGATTTTCCTTGAATATTAACTTGGGGTGCCTTGGGCATCCCCAAGATCAGGGTCTTGTCACTCCTTATTCTCCTCATATTGACGTCTCACCCAAAACTTGGAAATTTCAATCACACAAAACTTAACGGAACTTCGTGAGATAGGTTACTATGATAAAGAGCAAACCATTTCACTTTGGTACTGTCAAAGACAAGATTCATAATTGTTCTCACACAATTCCTACTGTAGCATATCATTTCCACAATTTATATTGAGCAATATAAGCCATAGAAACTAGAAAACAAGCAAACTATGCATTGAAAACAGAATCTGTCAAAAACAGAACAGACTGTAGTAATCTATACTCCAACCATACTTCTAGCACTCCAAAAATTCTGAAAAATCAGTACAACCTAGGAAATTTGTCTATTAATATTTTGCAAAAATAATCAGCATTTTATCACACTTCTGTTAAAAATGCGAATTATTTTCCTGAGTGCAAAAGTTTATGTTTTTCAGCAAGATCAAATCAACTATCACCATAGACTATCCCAAAGGTCTTACTTGGCACTTTATTGAAACGAAAGCAATAAAACATGATTACTACAGTAGCATAATCATGTGAACACACAAAAATAGTAGGTAAAAGTGTTGGGTTGTCTCCCAACAAGCACTTTTCTTTAATGCCTTTTAGCTAGGCATGATGAGTTCAATGATGCTCGCATAAAAGATACGGATTGAAACATAACAAGAGCATCATGAATCATAAGTTCCTCTCTCATAATAATTTTCAGTAGCATCATGAATAGATTCATCAATATAACCATCACATAAAGCATTCTTTTCATGATCCAAAAGCATAGATAATTTATTATTCTTCATATAAGCAATTTTATTCTCATTCACAATAGTGGGAGTATCATATGAAACTTGAATGCTAAAAATTGTTTCCACATTAAAAGAGTAATATTCGGTAATAGGATATTCAAAATTATGATCATAATTATCACTATTTTTAAATATAAGTATCATCACAATAATCATCATAAGTAGGAGGCATGCAATCATCATAGCCAATTTGATCATTCAAAGTAAGGGGACTAAAAAGATTATCTTCATTAAGCATAGCATCCCCAAGCTTGGGACAAACATTAATTGTAGCAAATAAGTTCTCAAACATATCATTCTCATCAAACTTAGCATCCCCAAGCTTGTGGCTTGGCATATCACAAGCATAATCACTCTCATCATTAATAGTATGAATAGCACTAACGGGATAACAATTGCTATCATCATAATTTCCCAAGTTGGTGCCAAAAATATTTCCAAGATTATAAGAAGTATCATTATCTTCCCAATCATAGTCATCACAGCAAGCAATAGTCATAACAAAATCATCATCAATAGTGCTCTCGGACATTGTGCCATAAGACATAGAAACAATATCATCATCAAGTGCATCATCCTTCACAATTATGTTTGATTCATTTTCACGAGGCACAACAATAGGAGCAACGCTATTTGGGAGAGATACCTTTTTACCTCTGTTCTTTCTTCTTTTCTTCTTCTTCACCACATCAGGTGTGGGTTTAATTAATTTTTTCAAGCTTCTTATTGATGAGATTAGTTGAATAGGGAGCTCCTCCTCGTCACCTATTTCATCATGAGAGACAATAGGAGGAAAGTGGAAATCTTCACCCTTTCATTAGTATTCCTTTTATATTCTATTGGTTTTCTCATCTTTCTATAGTTGGCAATATAAGCATTCTCATTTCAATTCACCATGCAAAAAAAATAGATATTCTTTAGTTTAGTTTCGATGTCATCTGTGAGAATGAATACTTCAAACCAACTATTTTTATGTGTCAATTCTTCACTCCCCAAAAATAGACAAAGCTCATTATAAAGTTCAAGGGTGATCAAGTTATTGCAATATTTGGGCATGATTCGATCATGAAAAAGCATGCTTTGGAAATTAAAGTGACCAACTTTATTGCAAAGATCACAAGTAATAAGACAAAGAGAACATAATTTTGTAGCAAATTCATCTACCACTTTGAGCAAAGAATTGGTTCTATCATGTTTGTGCTTCTTACAAAAGCTATCTTCCCTATAAGGCACGTCTTCACAAACTTTATGCACTCCACAAAAATTGACATGCTTATAAGAAACATTTTTCTCATGACTAGTGCAATAATAATTAGCATTTTGGATATTCAAAGAATTCATACTAACAACATTGTAATCATGCTCATCATTCAAATATTTTGTGCCAAACATTTTATTGACTTCTTCTTCTAACAATTGAGCACAATTTTCCGATCCATCATTTTCAAGAAAGATATTATAAAGATGATCAATAATATGATGCAACCTCAATTCCATTTTTTAGTTTTATTTTACGAACCAAACTAGTGATAAAATAAGAAACTAAAAGATTCAATTGCAAGATCTAAAGATATACCTTCATGCACTCACCTCCCCGGCAACAGCGCCAGAAAAGAGCTTGATGTCTACTATGCAACTTTATTCTTGCAAACTCATGTTGGGCCTCCAAGCACAGAGTTTTGTAGGACAGTAGCAATTTTCCCTCAAGTGGATGACCTAAGGTTTATCAATCCGTGGGAGGTGTGGGATGAAGAGATGGTCTCTCTCAAACAACCCTACAACCAAATAACAAAGAGTCTCTTGTGTCCCCAACACACCAAATACAATGGTAATTTGTATAGGTGCACTAGTTCGGCGAAGAGATGGTGATACAAGTGTAATATGGATGGTAGAAATATATTTTTATAATCTGAATAAATAAAAACAGCAAGGTAGCAAATAGTAAACAAACACAAAAACGGTATTGCAATCTTGAAAATGAGGCCTAGGGTCCGTACTTTCACTAGTGCAATCTCTCAACAATGCTAATATATTTGGATCATATAACCATCCCTCAACGTGCAACGAAGAATCACTCCAAAGTCATCTAGCGGAGAACATAAGAAGAAATAGTTTGTAGGGTACGAAACCACCTCGAAGCTATTTTTTCCGATCGATCTATCCAAGAGTTCGTACTAAAATAACACCAAATAATTTCAGATTCATAATACTCAATCCAACACAAAGAACCTCAAAGAGTGCCCCAAGATTTCTACTGGAGAAACAAAAGACGAGACTGTGCATCAACCTCTATGCATAGATTACCCCAATGTCACTGCGGGAATCCGCGAGTTGAATGCCAAAACACATATCAAGTGAATCAATATGATACCCCATTGTCACCACGAGTATTCATATGCAAGACATATATCAAGTGCTCTCAAATCCATAAAAGTATTCAATCCGAAAACAACGAAATCTCAAAGGGAAAAACTCAATTCATCACAACTAGAGTGGGGAAAACACCATATGATCCAACTATATTAACAAAGCCCGCGATACATCAAGATTGTGACATCTCAAGAACACGAGAGAGAGAGAGAGAGATAAAGAGAGATTAAACACATAGCTACTGGTACAAACCCTTAGCCCCGAGGGTGGACTACTCCCTCCTCATCGTGGTGGCCGCCGGGATATTGAAGATGGCCACCAGTGATGATTTCCCCCTCCGGCGGACTGCCGGAATGGGGTCTAGATTGGTTTCTCGTGGCTACAGAGCCCTGCGGCGGCGGAACTTCTGATCTAAGGTCACCCTAAGGGTTTTTGGAATATTTGGTGATTTATACGGCAAAGAGGGGGTGCGGGAGGCCACCAAGGTGGGCACAACCTACCTGGGCGCGCCAGGGCCTCCAGGCGCGC
This sequence comes from Triticum aestivum, assembly GCF_018294505.1. NCBI lineage: Eukaryota > Viridiplantae > Streptophyta > Magnoliopsida > Poales > Poaceae > Triticum > Triticum aestivum. The sequence continues at coordinate 242,904,230 of NC_057794.1, forward strand.
GCTGGTGGGTTGTGCCCCCCTCGGGGCACCTCCCAGGTGCTGCTCTGGCCCACTGGATGTCTTCTGGTCCCTAAATATTCCACAAAAAGTTTCGCGGTGTTTGGACTCCGTTTGATATTGATTTCCTGCGATGTAAAAAACAAGCAAAAAACAACAACTGGCACTGGGCACTGGGTCAATAGATTAGTCCCAAAAATGATATAAATTTTCTATAAAATGATTGTAAAACATCCAAGAATGATAATAAAAACAGCATGAATACTTCATATATTATAGATACGTCGGAGACGTATCAAAGCGCTACAAGATTGCTAACGATCCAGTTTAGCACTCGAAGACAAAGCACATTCAGATCCGTCATCACTTTCTCAGAGATCATGTTATGAAGGAATACATTGATATCATTCATGTCAACACTGAAGAGAAATTGGCAGATATCTTCATGAAGCCCTTTGACGAGAAAAGGTTTTGCAAGCAGCGGTGTGAGCTAAATATCTTAGAATCCTCTAATGTCATGTGAATGGACACACATCCTAACGCTTATGCATATTGATGACTTAGATGCGCAACACACGAAGTAACATATATCTTCAATTCATGAAGACTTGCCCTCTAAGTGTGAATACATTAATGTGGAATTTAACTTTGGAGTGCCACGATAATTGTGCACCATGTCTGGGTCTAATATTTCCTATACAGTGGGTAACGCCACCACCAATCTTTCTTGAAGATTTTTCTTTGGCGTCATGATTGCATTATCTTCTTAATTGGTTTGTCTTCAACATTGGTTTGATTTCAAAGTTTATCTTCGCGATGTTGATTTGGTCTTCACTAATATATATCTCTGTGTGTGTATGTATCTGTGTGTGTGTGTGTGTTTTGTCCTCTACATCATTCACTTATAGCTATGTCTTCAAGTTGCAATTTTCTGCATTGAGTGAATGTGACCAGACACTAACCCCTTCTGTGCTTATCCCCCAAATTCTCTTTGTCTCTTCATATGCATTCTATTAACACGTGTCAAATGTCTTCATTGTGTCCTTGTCAGCTGAAGATACAGAGACACACATTTAAAACTGCCATTAATATTCTTATCATTTTTGCCTAAATACCGAAGAAGCCAGAACGACCACATGACAAACCTAGAGCGTGTGGGGGCGTGGCTCAACCTTCAATAAGTTGCATGCCTGCCACGTGTCCTTTAGATGTGAACCGCCTGGGGCACCTGTGTAATTGCACTGCGCCGCCCCTCCTCCTTATAAATACTTCTCCCCTCGCCATCTCGCTCAAACCCTAGCACCACCGCTAGCATCAGTCATCGCCGGAGACGAAGCGCTTCGCTGTCACGCCGGCCGCAGACATCATCTGCTCAGCCACCGTCGTAGGTGTCTTCCGCCGCCAAGTTAGGGAGCGGGAGATTGGACTACTCAGCGATACGTCTCCAACGTATCTATAATTTTTGATTGTTCCATGCTATTATATTATCTGTTTTGGATGTTTAATGGGCTTTAATATACCTTTTTATATTATTTTTGGGACTAACCTACTAACCGAAAGCCCAGTGCAAATTGATGTTTTTTTGCCTATTTCAGTGTTTCGCAGAAAACGAATATCAAACGGAATAAAACCTTCGCAAGGATCGTTTTTGGAACAAACGCAATCCAGGAGACTTGGAGTGCACGTCAAGGAAGCAGCGAGGAAGCCACGAGGCAGGAGGGCACGTCCCAGGGGGGTGGGCGCGCCCCTCGCAGCTCCACCGACCTACTTCTTTCGCCTATATATACTATTATACCCTGAAACCTTCGGGGAGATCCACGAAACACCTTTGCACTGCCGCAACCTTCTGTACCCGTGAGATCCCATCTTGGGCCCTTTTTTGGCGATCTGCTGGAGGGGGATTCAATCATGGAGGGCTTCTACATCAACACCATAGCCTCTCTGATGATGTGTGAGTAGTTTACCACAGACCTTCGGGTCCATAGTTATTAGCTAGATGGCTTCTTCCCTCTCTTTGGATCTCAATACAAAGTTCTCCTCGATCTTCTTGCAGATCTATTCGATGTAACTCTTTTGCGCTGTGTTTGCCGAGATCCGATGAATTGTGGGTTTATGAACTTCATTATCTATGAATATTATTTGATTCTTCTCTGAATTCTTATATGCATGATTTGATATCTTTGCAAGTCTCTTCGAATTATCGGTTTAGTTTGGCCTACTAGATTGATCTTTCTTGCAATGGGAGAAGTGCTTAGCTTTGGGTTCAATGTTGCGGTGCTCGATCCCAGTGACAGAAAGGGAAACGACATGTATTGTATTGTTGCCATCGATGATAAAAAGATGGGGTTTATATCATATTGCTTGAGTTTATCCCTCTACATCATGTCATCTTGCCTAATGCGTTACTCCGTTCTTACGAACTTAATACTCTAGATGCATGCTAGATAGCGGTCGATGTGTGGAGTAATAGTAGTAGATGCAGAATCATTTCGGTCTACTTGTCACTGACGTGATGCCTATATTCATGATCATTACCTTAGATATCATCATAACTATGTGCTTTTCTATCAATTTCTCGGCAGTAATTTGTTCACCCACCGTAATACATGCTATCTTGAGAGAAGCCACTAGTGAAACCTATGGCCCCGAGGTCTACTTTACATCATATAAGTTTCCAATCTACAATTCTAGTTTACTATTTATTTTGCAATCTTTATTTTCCAATCTATACCACAAAAATACAAAAAATATTAATCTTATTATCTTTATCATATCTCACTTTTGCAAGTGGTCGTGAAGCGATTGACAACCCCTTATCGCATGGGTTGCAAGGTTCTTATTTGTTTGTGCAGGTACTATGCAATTTGCGTGTAGTCTCCTACTGGATTGATACCTTGGTTCTCAAAAACTGAGGGAAATACTTACGCTACTTTGCTGCATCACCCTTTCCTCTTCAAGGGAAAACCAACGCATGCTCAAGAGGTAGCAAGAAGGATTTCTGGTGCCGTTGCCGGGGAGATATACGCACAAGTCAAGACATACCAAGTACCCATCACAAACTCTTATCCCTCGCATTACATTATTTTCCATTTGCATCTCGTTTTCCTCTCCCCCACTTCACCTTTGCCGTTTTATTCGCCTTTTTTTTGTTCGCTTCCTTCCGCTTGTTTCTTGTGTGTCCGTGTGTTAGATCATTTGTTTTGTCGTTATGGCTAGTCCTTCTATCATTGTTAGTACTCCCAATCATGAAGTTCTTAATTTTAAACAAAGGGAGGGAGAAAATCTAAAAGATGCTTGGCATATAATTTGCAATGCTCAGAATAGATCTACTAGGAAGCAATCTACTTCCGTTCTTCTTCGCAATTTTTATGTAGGCATCACTCCTTGGAACAGATATATTCTTGATACCATTACCAGAGGGAATTTCTTGGGTAGCCATACTTTTGATTCTTATAATGCTATGTTAGATTTGTTTGGCCCACCACCTCTTTTGGTCAATGGAACTATTTTAACTTTGGAGCATGTGATGCAAAGGCTTGAAATTATCGAAAATAAAGTTCCCACTGTAGAGTTGATTGAGAATTTGGATAAAAAGATCCACAACCAAATTACCCAATATGGATCTAAGGTAGGAGTTACTCTGAAATTTTTTCGAGAAAAAGAACCCATAGTTAATGAAAAGATAGATCAATATTCCACTAGAATTGATAAACTTGAGGATATTATTACCAATTTAGGGTCTGCCTTTTCTGCCGTAAGAAACACTTCAAATCCTCCTACTACCAAAGTTGCCAAATTTATGTATGTTACTAAAAATAAGGGTGAATCTTCTAGTAAGGAAAATGCGGATCTCAAATCAAGAAGTGTTCACCCCAACTTTTTCGCTATCATTAAGGAACCTTTCGCTGCGAATGAATTTCTTGATTTCTTGCCTAGGAGTTTGATCATTAATAAAAATAAGGAAACCCCTAAAGGTTATAAGTGTTAAATTGAAGAATTGCATACCAAAGATGACAATACCTAGATCTATTCTTGTTTTTATGCCTAGCTAGGGGCGTTAAACGATAGCGCTTGTTGGGAGGCAACCCAATTTTATTTTTATTCCTTGCTTTTTGTTCCTATTTGGTAATAAATAATTCATCTATACTTTGTTATGATTGTGTTTTTTATGTTTCAATTAGTGTTTGTGCCAAGTAAAGCCTTTAGGATCTTCTTGGGTGATTGTTATTTGATCTTGCTGAAAAAACAGAAAGTATGCGCTCACGAGAATAATTTTCATTTTTTACCAGAGAGCGATAAAATACCAATTCCAACTTCAGTAGATCAATATACAAATTATTTAGGACGTCCTAATTTCTCAGTATTTTTGGAGTTACATAAGTATTTGAAACCTACATATTGCTACAGATTGTTCTGTTTTTGACAGATTCTGTTTTTCGTGTGTTGTTTGCTTATTCTGATGAATCTATGGCTAGTATCAGGGGGTAAGAACCATAGAGAAGTTGGACTACAGTAGGTTTAACACCAATATAAATAAATAATGAGTTAATTACAGTACCTTAAGGTGGTGTTTTGTTTTCTTATACTAACGGAGCTCATGAGATTTTCTGTTGAGTTTTGTGTTGTGAAGTTTTCAAGTTTTTGGGTAAAGATTTGATGGATTTTGGAGCAAGGAGAGGCAAGAGCCTAAGCTTGGGGATTACCAAGGCACCCCAAGGTAAAATCCAAGGACAACCAAAAGCCTAAGCTTGGGGATGCCCCGAAAGGCATCCCCTCTTTCGTCTTCGTCTATCGGTAACTTTACTTGAGGCTATATTTTTATTCACCACATGATATGTGTTTTGCTTGGAGTGTCTTGTATGATTTGAGTCTTTGATTTTTAGTTTACCACAATCATCCTTGTTGTATACACCTTTTGGGAGAGACACACATGAATCGGAATTTATTAGAATACTCTATGTGCTTCACTTATATCTTGAGCTAGATAATTTTGCTCTAGTGCTTCACTTATACTCCCTCCGTTCGGAATTACTTGTCTCGGAAATGGATGTATCTAGAACTAAAAATACGTCTAGATACATCCATTTCTGTGACAAGTAATTCCAAATGGAGGGAGTATTTTTTAGAGCACAGTGGTGGTTTTATTTTGTAGAAATTATTGATCTCTCATGCTTCACTTATATTATTTTGAGAGTCTTTTAGAACAACATGGTAATTTGCTTTGGCTATAAAATTAGTCCTAATATGATAGGCATTCAAGATGGGTATGATAAAAACTTTCATATAGAGTGCATTGAATACTATCATACTTGATAGATGTTTTGAGATATAAAGGTGGTAATGTTAGAGTCATGATAGTTGGGTAATTGTGAAATTGAGAAATACTTGTGTTAAAGTTGGCAAGTCCTGTATGTCGGATCACGGGTTCCAGCAAAACCCTCAAGGTTCGAACACTGGGTGCGCGTGAAGGTTGTCTCCCTATCGATCCACGCCCTAGCTCGCTAAGATCTCGCGGTTGAACCCGACGAACTCGCAACACATAAAGACACAAGATTTATACTGGTTCGGGCCACCATTATGGTGTAATACCCTACTCCAGTGTGGTAGTGGTGGATTGCCTCTTGGGCTGATGATGAACAGTACAAGGGGAAGAACAACCTCCTAAGGTTGAGGTGCTCTTGTGCTTGGCGAACTTGTGTGGGTGCGATGATCTTGATGATCCGTCCTCGATCAGTCCCCACTACTGTGGTGGCTAGTTCTACTTATATAGGCCCTGGTCCTCTCCCCAAATATTGAGCGGGAAGGGAGCCAACAATGGCCAATTTGAAAGGGGACAGCTAGTACAGCTTATCCTGAAAAAAGCGGTCTTCGCCTGCAAAAGGCTCTAGTGATGACGCTGTCTTGGGCTCCATGGTGACCTCAGTCTTGTCGTCCTGCTGGTCTTGGTCTCATTGCATCGATATAGAAACCTTTCCTTGATGCCTCGGTACTCCGCGCCTGCGGTTGCCCCCTTGGCACCAAAGAGGAAACAAGGACGTTTCATGTGCTGGCACCCGCCTAGTGCCCGCCTGGTCTTGATCGTCATGGCTCACGTCATGAGGACCTCACGAGGTTTGCCTTGCCTTGATCTCTCCACCCCTCGTGAGCCTTCCTGGCGAGGCTGCTCCTGAGGAGGTCTTGCGTCGTCCACCTCGCGAGGCTTGGCCCCTCACGACAGTCTTGAATGCCTTGTCGATGAAGATGGGTCGTACAGACCTGCCCGCCCAGCCACGGCGCGGGTCACAGGCAGGCAAGTCTGGGGACCCCCGTTCCCAGAACACCGACAATAGCCCCCGGGCCCAAGGTGCGCTCGGGCTTGGCTTTGAGGTGAAGCCAAAGGTCAAGCACGGAGCGCCACGGGCCCCAAAAGCATGCGGCCTCGGTTAACGCGTGTCGGTTGATTGGGCGTGGGTGTATCTGCTTCCCCATGATGCCTCGGCAACTGCCTGTCTTGACAAGTCCCTTCGCGACCCCAATGCTCATCTCGACAAGCTGCTGGAGCATGCAGCTGATGAACATTGTGCGGCCGCCGCCGCAGCCATGAAAGGTCAGGTGGAGGCCCTGCTGAAGAAGTTTCGCGACTTCGTCCTCGCGCCCTCGACCGGCGATGCCACCGATCCTGTGGCTGGTGGTGTGGGTGAAGGCAACGCTACCAAGGGAGGAGCACCTTCTGTAGGCGATGGCGGTGTCCAGGGGTGACCTGCGGCTGCTTTCCCGTTTCATTCCTGCAATATGCATCAGGCCTTGTGGAGGCGTTAAAACTTTCATTTGATATTTTGAGGACAGTATGTCTTGTAATATTTGCTTCGAGATTTTGCGATTTTCTTCCGATTTGCTTTGTGTTCTGCGTCGGCAGAGCCCAACCCCGCGCATACCTCAACCGTCGTTGTGCCGACCGGAGACCAGGACGGACCAAGGAGTGAGGGGCTACGTGACCAGTTAGGCTCCTTAGTCGCGCTGCTCAGGAGTCCCCCTTGACGCGCAAACAATTTACAAGGAGAGTACGTGAGGATAGGTTAATGGTCTACGTCAGCAGAGCCCGGCCCCGTGCATACCTCAACCATCGTTGGGCCGACCGGAGACCAGGACGGACCAAGGAGTGAGGGGCTATGTGACCAGTTAGGCGCCTGAGTCGCGATGCTCAGGAGTCCCCCTTGACGTGCAAACAATCTCTATACCTTTGCCCTTGCCGAGGCCTGGCTCGGGAGGGGCGTGCGACGACCAGGTCCGGGAGACCTGGCTGGGTGGCGTATACTTGGGCGTGACCCAAGCACATCCCCCATGCCCAGCCCCTCGCGCGGCTCTCCCGAGGGGAGGCATGGCGGTGAGGCCGGACGCTGAGCTCTGTGGCTCCCTGAGGTTGATACGACTGTGAAGCCGCCCTCAGTTGTTTATCACCAGCGCGGAGCATAGTGCTTCCGCTTGTGCACGAGCATAACCGCTCCTCGGCAGTGTCGACAGCCAACACGGAGCATGGTGCTTCCACTTGTGTGTGGGAGGGGGGCTCCCTCTGCGGAGAGCCCGAGGCATGTACAGCCCCGCCCTGACATGTGGCTTGCACGACAGGGCTAGACGAGGTGTATCTGGGCACTCGTGAGCCAGCGCGAGACTCACAAGGCCCTACCTCAAGGCGGGTTGCGCCTGGTCTTGGTTCTTGTTCACTGTGCTGGTCCTGCGAGGTGGTCAGACAACCTGTGCCGAATGAATCTCCTGAGGTTATCATGTGAGAAATCCAAGCACCAACGGTCCCAGGAGGTGACGTAAATGGGGTCAGTCCGCCAGACAAAGCTCAGTCGTTGGATTTATCGACGCTGCAGGGACGGACCCTAGCACAGACGCCATGCTCAACTTACTCACACGAAGGGTCCTGAAGAAAGACGGCCGGCGCGGTCCCCATGATGGGTGGTGATCGAGCAAGTAGTAATCATAGGTAGATTAAACATGAGAGTAGCAGGCTTAAGCAAGTGCATGGCAGATACGTGCCGCTGGGTCAAGCCCGAGCGGCTTGGGGATGATGCAGCCCGAGGGGCGCTCCCAACAAGGTAAACTAAAGACACAAAAAGGGATACATGCCATAGGGACGGACCCACGCGTCTTGGGAATGATGCAGCCCGAGGGGCGCTCCCAACTAAATGAACTTAGAAAATGTCACCAGGTTATGTTGACGAAGGAGAGTTGGGGCAGCTGAAGGTGTGCAACGAAGGGGTTGCTCCTCATGAGCCGTCGAGGCCCTGAGCCTTGGGAGGCTCTGGGGGCTCGGGTGGTTCCTTGAGGACCGTCTCCATATCCATCAAGACGGCGTGGTGCCTGGCCTCCTGAGCCTCTAGGATGCACCGCAAGTTGCGCTGGTAGGCAGACGACACGCTCGGCAGGCCAAAGGGCATGCGAACGTAGCTGTGCAGTGGGCGCTCGCAGCGTCCCATGCGCGAAGGCCAGAGAAGCTCCTGAGAAGCGGCCATGTTGAGCCCTGGAATGTCGATGCAGACGTGCAGCCCGGCATCCTCGCCTAGATGGGAAGCTGCGCCTCCTGAGCGGCGGTCGCCGTGCATGGCCCTTGCGTCTTGCAATTCCTGGGTGGTCTTGGTGATGAACTCCTGAACGGTGGGCGATCCTTGCCCTGTGCCCTTGTTAGCGTCCAACTCGATCTAGCCCACACTCTACTTACGTTCTGGACGTTTATGTGCACATGGGCCAACATTTAGCAGAGAGCCCACTCCATCCCAAAAGCCCGGACTGAAAGGAGGAAGGAATCTCTCCCTTATAAGCTGGTCATGGCCTCCTCCCGCAAGCGAGGTGGGACTAAACCGAGCCAGCCTCACCGGCCTATAGTAGCCCTAACATCCCATCCCCCTGAGAATCCCCTCAGGAAGGCATGGCGATGCTGGCTCTGATACCAGATGTTAGCGTCCAACTCGATCTAGCCCACACTCTACTTACATTCTGGACGTTTATGCGCACATGGCCAACATTCAGCGGAGAGCCCACTCCATCCCAAAAGCCCGGACTGAAAGGAGGAAGGAATCTCTCCCTTATAAGCTGGTCATGGCCTCCTCCCGTAAGCGAGGTGGGACTAAACCGAGCGAGCCTCACCGGCCTACAACAACACTAATAGCCCTCCTGAGGGAAACATGCCGTGAAGCACGCCTCCAAGTGGTGCCCAAGCGCCTCCCTTGTGATGTGGGCAAGGTCTGAGGCCTTCCAAAAGAAAGCCCCCGAGCCCTGCTCAAGAAGGGCGCCATGCGCGCCTTCCTATGCGATGGAGGGAGGCGCCCTGGAGCGGGTGCTGATCCTGACGAGGCTCTGGCTGTGACGCCACCCTCCTGAGGTCTTGCACGTCGCAGCTGCTTCTTCTTCTTGGGGATGGCCTCAGGAGGGCCCTCGCCCTTGCTGTCGGGGTCGTCGATTGCTGCAGCTTGGAAGGCACGCTCGAGGGAGAACAGCACATCTCTTTCTTCACATGGGACCGTGATGATCCCGCCGCTTCCCGGCATCTTGAGGACATTGTAGCCGTGATGGGTCGCCACCAAGAACTTGGCCAGGGCTGGATACCCAAGGATGGCATTGTACGACAGACGGATGTGCGCGACGTTGAAGTCGATGAGCTCGGTGCGGTAGTTCTTGCGTTCTCCAAAGGTGACAGGGAGGTGGACCTGCCCTATCGGTGTGGTGGAACCGTCGGTCACTCCTGAGAAAGGCTTGGTAGGCTGAAGCTGGTCATATGGTACATGGAGGTTGTCGAACGTGTCGATGGACGGGACATTGAGCCTTGCACCGCCGTTGATGAGGGTCTTGGTAACTTGTACGTTGCTGATGACTGGGGAGCAAAGCATCGGGAGGGCACCAGCGGTAGCTGCGCAGTTGAGCTGATCTGCCGAGTTGAACATGATGGGGCACTGGGACCATCTGAGTGGGCGTGTGGCTTCAAGCTTGGGGAGGACTGCATTCACTTCGCGAGCAAACTGCTTGAAGATACACTGTGAGGCTGGGGCCTGGGCTCCGCCCAAGATGCAGGCGATAGCACGCGGTTCCTAGAAGCCCCCAGCCCCCTCGTCTTGATGGTGTTCGTCATTCCTTCTTGGTGGTGGCGGCAGCGGAGGGAGTCCGGCGTTGCCTTGAGGACGATACTCACGAGGCTGATCCTGCCAGCGGTCCTGTGAGGCCGGTCACGCGACTCCTAGCGCGGACCACGGTCGTCCCAGCGTCCGCCACCATGTTCTCCTCCTCGGTCGTAGCCCCGGTCGCCGTGCTCGGGGCGTCGACCGAAGCGTCCTTCGCGAATGGCTCTGAGCTCTTGATAGTCATTGGTGTTGTGGGTATTCAGGTTGTGGAAGGCGCAGAAGGGACGGCTGCTCTTGCATGACTCTGGTTGGTCTCTGCCATGCTTGGTGTCTGGTTCCGCTACGAGCACGACTGCTCCCTTGCGCTTCACGTCCTTGGCCTTGGCTTTCTTTTCCTCCGCGTCCGCAGCAGGGAGCTCGAGGAGGGAGAGGCGCCCCTCCTCAGCTCTAGCACACTTGGTCGCGATGTTGAACAACTCCAGGGTTGTGCACATCTCTTCATGGATGGCGAGCTCCTCCTTCATCTTGACATCGCTGACGCCATCAGAGAATGCTGAGATGATGGCCTCGTCGGTCACCTTGGGGATCTTGATCCGTGCGCTATTGAAGCGTAGAATGTACTTCTGCAGGGTCTCTCCTGGTTGTTGCTTGATGCGGCGCAGGTCGCCCGCGACCGGGGGGTGGTCGCGAGTGCCCTGGAAGTTGGCGATGAAGCGGTTGCACATTTCGTCCCAGGAGGAAATTGAGCCTGGAGGCAGGTTCAGGAGCCAGGAGCGGGCGCCCTCCTTGAGAGCCATGGGAAACCAGTTCGCCATGACTTTCTCGTTGCCGTTGGCCACTTCGATGCTCAGCTCGTAGAGCTGCAAGAACTCCGCGGGGTCGGGGGTGCCGTCGTAGCGAGGAGGCAGATCCGGCTTGAACTTGCCCGGCTAGGCGACGCTACGCAGCTCAAGGGTGAAAGCACGGCAGCCGGCTGTGGTCACCGGGGATCGCCTTGGGGTTGGAGCTTGGTCTTGATGGGGTCCGTGCCCTGCCGCTACAGGTGGCGCGCGGTCTTGCCGCCGCAGCTAGTCCTGGCGCGGTGGCGCGAGGAGCGGCGGAGCGTTTGCTTGCGGTTGAGAGACTTCTTGACAGCTTCCTTCTTCACACGCGGGCGCGGGACACGGTGGGTCATGTCGTGGAGCCGCGCGCCTTGGCGCCAGGGCGCCGTCTTGGGGAAGAGGTGATGGAGGCGCTCCGTGAGCTACGTCGCCCGTAGCTAGCGGAGGGCGAGGCGGAGAGAGGGACTGCGTAGGGGAGCCCCCTGCGGCGTGGACAAGCTCGGCGATGCGGTCGAGCCAGTCCTCGTAGAGTTCGTCGACCGGGCGGTAGCGCAGGAGCTCGTGCGCCATGAGGACCGTGGCCCGTGCGTCCATGGGAGGGCGATGTGCATGGGAAGAAGAACCGGCCGGGGTCAGCATGGAGTGGCGGTGCGGCCGTCCCGCCGCACAGAGGGGTGCAGCGAGGATGCTTGCTACTCGTTCCCCGCCGGGCCGGTGGCGGCGCTGACGGCAGGCGACAGGGAATGATGGGGTGGCCCGCCGACGGGAGCCGTCTAAGTGACGTGGGCGGCGAGGGCAGCCCGGCTCTCAGCACGAGCGCGGCGAGCGTCTGCCATGGAGACGACGGAGCAACGGGGCACGGAGCGACGGAAGGAAACTTCGGTGCACCCCTACCTGGAGCGCCAAATGTCGGATCACGGGTTCCGGCAAAACTCAAGGTTCGAACACTGGGGTGCGCGTGAAGCTTTTCTCCCTATCGATCCACGCCCTAGCTCGCTAAGATCTCGCGGTTGAACCCGACAAACTCGCAACACAGAAAGACACGAGATTTATACTGGTTTGGGCCACCGTTGTGGTGTAATACCCTACTCTAGTGTGGTGGTGGTGGATTGCCTCTTGGGCGGGTGATGAACAGTACAAGGGGAAGAACAGCCTCCTGAGGTTGAGGTGCTCTTGTGCTTGGCGAACTTGTGTGGGTGAGATGATCTTGATGATCCGTCCTCGATCAGTCCCCTCTACTGTGGTGGCTAGTTCTACTTATATAGGCCCTGGTCCTCTCCCCAAATATTGAGCGGGAAGGGAGCCAACAATGGCCAATTTGAAAGGGGACAGCTAGTACAACTTATCCTGACAAAAGCGGTCTTCGCCTGCAAAAGGCTCTGGTGATGACGCCGTCTTGGGCTCCATGGTGACCTCCATCTTGCCGTCCTACTGGTCTTGGTCTTGTTGCACCGATATGGAAACATTTCCTTGATGCCTCGGTACTCCTCGCCTGCGCTTGCCCCCTTGGCACCAAAGAGGAAACAAGGATGTTGCGCGTGCTGGCGCCCGCCTAGCGCATGCCTGGTCTCGATCATCATGGATCACGTCATGAGGACATCACGAGGTTTTCCTTGCCTTGATCTCTCCGCCCCTCATGAGCCTGCCTGGCAAGGCCGCTCCTGAGGAGGTCTTGTGTCGTCCACCTCGCGAGGGTCTTGAATGCCTTTTCGATGAAGATGGGCCGTACAGACCTGCCAACCCAGCCACGCCGCGGGCCGCAGGCAGGCAAGTCTGGGGACCCCCGTTCCCAGAACGCTGACACCATAGCATGCACGTATGGTAAACGTTGTGTGACAAATTTGAAGCTTGGGGTGTTCTTTGAGTGCTTTCCTTATGAGGGGCAGTCGGGGACGAGCGATGGTCTATTCCTACCCATCTATCCCTCTAGGGGCACGCGTAGTAGTACTTTGCTTCGAGGGCTAATAAACTTTCGCAATAAGTATATGAGTTCTTTATGACTAATGTGAGTCCATGGATCATACACACTCTTACCTTTCCGCAATTTGCTATCCTCTACGGTACCGTGCATTGCCCTTTCTCACCTTGAGAATTGGTGCAAACTTCGCCGGTCCATCCAAACCCCGTGATACGATATGCTCTATCACACATAAGCCTCCTTATATCTTCCTCAAAGCAGCCACCATACCTACCTATTATGGCATTTCCATAGCCATTCCGAGATATATTGCCATGCAACTTTCCACCGTTCCGTTTATTATGACACGCTCCATCAGTGTCATATTTCTTTGCATGATCATGTAGTTGACATCGTATTTGTGGCAAAGCCACTTTCATAATTCTTTCATACATGTCACTCTTGATTCATAGCATATCCCAGTACACCACCGGAGGCATTCACATAGAGTCATATTTTTGTTCTAGTATCGAGTTGTAACATTGAGTTATGAGTAAATAAAAGTGTGACGATCATCATTATTAGAGCATTGTCCCATGTGAGGAAAGAAGGATGGAGACTATGAAATAAAAAAAGAGGCCAAAGAAGCCCAAATAAAAAAAGAGGCCAAAGAAGCCCAAACAAAAAAATGAGAGAAAAAGAGAGAAGGGACAATGTTACTATCCTTTTTCCACACTTGTGCTTCAAAATAGCACCATCATCTTCATGATAGAGAGTTTCTTATTTTGTCACTTTCATATACTAGTGGGAATTTTTCATTATAGAACTTGGCTTGTATATTCCAATGATGGGCTTCCTCAAAATGCCCTAGGTCTTCATGAGCAAGCAAGTTGGATGCACACCCACTTAGTTTCTTTAGATGAGCTTCCATACACTTATAGCTCTAGTGCATCCGTTGCATGGCAATCCATACTCCTCGCATTGACATCAATTGATGGGCATCTCCATAGCCCATTAATTAGCCGCGTCAATGTGAGACTTTCTCCTCTTTTGTCTTCTCACATAACCCCCATTATCATATGCCATTCCACCTATAGTGCTATATCCATGGCTTGCGCTCATGTATTGCGTAAGGATTGAAAAGGCTGAAGCGCGTTAAAAAGTATGAACCAATTGCTCGGCTTGTCATCGGAGTTATGCATGATGGGAGCATTTTGTGTGACAAAATGAAGCATGGCCAAACTATATGATTTTGTAGGGATAATGTAACACCCCGAGACCGATGTGCCAGGTGTCCTCCAATTATTCGCTGTGTTGCCTTGTCTTTTGCTTGTGTGTCATGCATGTCATATCATGTCATCATGTGCATTTTATTTGCATACATGTTCGTCTCATGCATCCAAGCATTTTCCCCGTTGTCCGTTTTGCAATCCGGCGCTCCTATGTCCTCCCGTGTCCCTTTCTACCTCTTTTCGTGTGCGGGTGTTAAACGTTCTCAGATTGGACCGAGACTTGCCAAGCGGCCTTGGTTTACTACCGGTAGACCGCCTGTCAAGTTTCGTGTCATTTGGACTTCGTTTGATACTCCAACGGTTAACCGAGGGATCGAAAAGGCCTCGTGTGTATTGCAGCCCAACACCCCTCCAAAGTGGCCCAAAACCCACCTAGACCTCTTCCATCATCTAGGTCGTTCGATCACGATCGCGTGGCCGCAAACCGTACCTCTTTTGGACTCTCCTAGCTCCCTCTACCCATATATATGTGATCCCCTCCGAAATATTCGCGGTACAAACCCTAGCCTTCCTCTACCTCGCGCCCAGACAAAACTCCTGCACCACCGGACATGTCCGCGCCGCCCTCCCTGGCGAATAACAGCGAAACACCTCCCCTCCCGCCGCCCTCTCTCTCCTCAGCCCCGCCGCCGGCCCGCGCGGCCCGGATCGGGCCGCCGCCGCTCACCCGCGACTCCTCCCGCCCGAGCCCGCTGCTCCTTCGCCGCGCCTCGGCCGCCTGTTTTGCCGGCGCCACCACGACTCCTTGCTGTCGGCCGCCTCGTTCGCCGGTGCCACCATCTCCGCCATCGCCGGTGCAACTGCTCCGGCCACCAACTTGTTGCTCCGCCCGGCGCGCCGCCCGGTGCTCCGGCAGCCGCGCGCTCCTCGCCGGCCACCGCCGCCCCACGCCGTCCTCGACACCGGGCCGCCTCCTCCCGACGCCAGCGAGCTCGCCGGAGGAGCCCCGTCGGGATCCACCGGAAGGTGGGATCAGATCCACCAGGTGGTCGATCCAAACACGGTCTCCGTCCAGATCCGGATCCCTCTGTCCTGCACGTCTCCGTCCCGGGTTGACTTTCTCGGAGAGGTCTAAATTTCGTCTAAGTCCTAGTATTTTTGTGCATTTTTCATCGCATCATAACTTCGTCACCATGGTTTCGATTCGTGTGTGTAGCATATCAAAATGTTAGCCTCGATGAGTACATCATTTCATCTCATTGCATCATTTTCATTTGAGCTCATCTTGATGCCCGAAATGCTGTTGGAAGAGGGCTATGTGATGATAGTTTCAGATCTGTTTCAGCAAATGCACTTTTGTCATTTTTTGCCATGATTAATGTGTGCATGCTATGATCCTGAGCTATACATGTGTTTTGAAGTATGCCATGCCATCTTTACAGGGATGTATGCCATGTATTTTTGTGATCTTTGTGGTGACTAGCACAAGCATGCAAAGTAGCTTACTTAATGTTGCTGATTTCATGGACTTAGAAATATTCTAAGTCTCTGCCCTGTCATTATTTTTATGCCATATGTTCATGTTGATTCCTAGTGATCCATGCCTCTTTTGAGCATGATCAGTAAGGATGTTTTGTAGATATTCTGGTGCTCTATCCATCCATGTCTTTGTTTGAATTTATGGAGCACCCTAGCTTGAGTCAATCGAGCTCTACTTTTGCTATAAAATGTTCCTGGCAGATTGTTAACATGTTTTGCAATTTTGCCAAGCTTGTTGTTGTTGATCCGTGCATGCTATGTTGTTGTTCTTGCCATGTATAGCTTCTATGCCATGTCTACTTGCTGGGTGTATGCTTAGTTTATCATGCCATGCTTTGTAGTGAGTGCATCGAGCTCGTAAACATGCCTACTTGTTGTCTGTTTTGCATGCTCCAGTTTTTCACTAAGTCTGAATCTGTTATGTTTTTGCTATGTTCACGTGCTTACAATTGTATTTTCTGATCCCTTTTGGCTTATGGTCACTAAGGGACTGTTGTATGCTTTGAGTATCTTCATGCCATGCCTTGCTTTGCCATGATATGTTCCTGTAGCATATTGTTTTCGTTCTCTAAACATTGCTTCCTGATGTTAAATTCCAGATTTGTTGTTATTTTCACTAAGTCTGTAACCTGTTATCTTTTGCACTTTCGCCATGCTTGTTTGAACCTGTTAATGAGTGATTTAGCCATAGCTCAGTGTTCATCTTTTGTCAAGCATCTTGAGTGGATCCCTTCCATGTATTTTGTTGCTATGTTAGAGTGCTCTAGCTTGTTGTTCTTGATGCATTTAGAAGGCTTCGTGTTGTTTACCGCAGACCGGTGCCATATTTGTTTTGCTTGCCATTTCCAAACCATGCATCCGATTCCGGTGATCTTTATATCGATTTCGACCGAAATCAACTCCTCTTTCCAGTGGCACTCTTGGATTTCCAAGTTGAGGCCAGGTTCAATCTTTCCTTTCCAAATCATGCATATGCATCACATATCACATCCCGCATATCATACCATGTTTGCATCATGTTGCTTGAGCATTGCACGTGGTTGATTGTGTTCCCTTTTGCTTGTTGTTCTTGCTTGGGTAGAGCCGGGAGATGAGTACGTGATCGAGGAGCCCGTTGAGTACGCTTACGAGGATCAAGTCAACTCTGAGAACTTTGCAGGCAAGATGACCATACCCTCGAAATCACTTCTATCTTTGCTTGCTAGATGCTCGCTCTTTTGCTATGCCTATGCTACGATACCTACCACTTGCTTATCATGCCTCCCATATTGCCATGTCAAACCTCTAGCCCACCTTGTCCTAGCAAACCATTGTTTGGCTATGTTACCACTTTGCTTAGCCCCTCTTATAGCGTTGTTAGTTGCAGGTGAAGATTGGAGCTTGTTCCATGTTTGGAACATGGTTATTTTGTTGGGATATCACAATATCTCTTATTTAATTAATGCATTTATATACTTGGTAAAGGTTGGAAGGCTCGGCCTTATGCCTGGTGTTTTGTTCCACTCTTGCCGCCCTAGTTTCCGTCATATCGGTGTTATGTTCCCGGATTTTGCGTTCCTTACACGGTTGGGTTATAATGGGAACCCATTGACAGTTCGCTTTGAATAAAACTCCTCCAGCAATGCCCAACCTTGGTTTTACCATTTGCCTCACCACCACCTACTTTTCCCTTGGGAGTCACGCTCTCGAGGGTCATCTTATTTTAACCCCCCCCCCCCCGGGCCAGTGCTCCTCTGAGTGTTGGTCTGAACCGAGTAGACTGCGGGGCCACCTCAGGGCAACTTGAGGGTTGGTTTTACTCGTAGGATGTCTCATCTGAGTGTGCCCTGAGAACAAGATATGTGCAGCTCCTATTGGGATTTGTCGGCACATTCGGGCGGCTTTGCTGGACTTGTTTTACCATTGTCGAAATGTCTTGTAACCGGGATGCCAAGTCTGATCGGATTGTCTTGGGAGAAGGAATATCCTTTGTTGACCATGAGAGCTTGTGATGGGCTAAGTTGGGACACCCCTGCAGGGATTGAACTATCGAAAGCCGTGCCTGCGGTTATGGGCAGATGAGAATTTGTTAATGTCCGGTTGTATAAAACTTGACACCTTAACTTAATCAAAATGCATCAACCGCGTATGTAACCGTGATGGTCTCTTCTCGGCGGGGTCCGGGAAGTGAACACGGTGTTGGAGTTATGCTTGACATAGGTCGTTCTAGGATCACTTCTTGATCATAGTTCATCGATCGTGCTTTGCCTTCTCTTCTCGCTCTCATTTGCGTATGTTTAGCCACCATATATGCTAGTCACTTGCTGTAGCTCCACCTCATACCTTTTACCCTTCCTATAAGCTTAAATAGTCTTGATCGCGAGGGTGTGAGATTGCTGAGTCCCCATGACTCACAGATACTTCCAAAACCAGTTTGCAGGTGTCGATGAAACCGTGCAGGTGACGCAACCGAGCTCAAGGAGGAGCTCGATGAAGATCTTGTCCATTGTGTTGTTTCGTTTTAGTCGATCAGTAGTGGAGCCCAGTTGGGACGATCGGGGATCTGTGTAGCATTTGGGGTAGTCTTCTTTTAATTTAGGTTCCGTAGCCAGACCTTGTGTGTATCTGGATGAATGTAATGCTTTATTCATGTATTGTGTGAAGTGGCGATTGTAAGCCAACTATGTATCTTTTTCCCTTATGTACTACATGGGTTGTGTGAAGATTACCTCACTTGCGACATTGCTTACAATGCGGTTATGCCTCTAAGTCGTGCTTCGACACGTGGGAGATATAGCCGCATCGTGGGCGTTGCAGATAAGTTTTGTTTGGCTATGTTATTTTGATAAGATATAATTGCTTGGTTAGCATGCTTGAAGTATTACTATTTTTATGTCAATACTAAACTTTTATCTTGAATCTTTTGAATCTGAACATTCATGCCACAATAAAGAGAATTACATTGAAAATTATGTTAGGGAGCATTCCACATCAAAAATTCCATTTTTATCATTTACCTACTCAAGGACGAGCAGGAATTAAGCTTGGGGATGCTTGATACGTCTCGAATGTATCTATAATTTTTTATTGTTCCATGCTATTATATTATCTATTTTGGATGTTTAATGGGCTTTAATATACTGTCAGGACCCCGACTCGATGTCACATCGATCTAGCCGGTAACACTTCATATCACTTTGCGGCCTCACGCACGGTGTTCCCACGGGTGTCGCCTTACCTTTGCCCGGGACCGTTTGCGCCTTTTGGCTCACGTATATGATAGTGTCGCTAGCATCCATATGATAAAGAGCCCGGGCTGACATGACTAGTCGTAAACCCAAAGTGGCACAGACTTACAGGGACAGGCATCCATGACCCAGCTTCGAACGTGTCGGTCATCAGCAAGTGGGTCCGGGCTGTAGCACTGGGCTAGCAGGACTCCGGTAAACCGGGCTGTAGCGGGCTAACAGGACTCCGGTACTCAAAGCGTGACATTTCCCCGAAGGGACAGACACAGGAACAAAGAAGGACACATGCCGGCCAGCCTAAGTGTTCCGGAGCAGTAGCAAGCTACCATGGCTCAGTGGAAACACTAGGAGACATTTCCCGGAAAGAGAGGCTACTAAAGATAAACAACTAGATGGTCAGATCCCACACATACCAAGCATTTCAATAACATACACACAATATGCTCGATATGTGCAATACAACATGGCATCACAAAATGACTCTACGACTCAAGTAATTTATTCAATAGGCTCCGAGGAGCGAGACATTACAAACATGGGTCTCACGACCCAACAATCAGAGCATACAAGTCAAAGCACAAGCGGAGGCTATCATGTCTGAGTACAGACATCTATAAATGAAAAAGGCTGAGAAGCCTGACTATCGATCAGATCCTGCCGAGGGCACAAGATCGTAGCTGAGGTATCAAGCTAAATGTCGAAGTCCAAGCGGAACTACTAATGAGACTGAAGTCTCTCTGCAAAACATAAAATATGCAAACGTGAGTACAAATGTACCCAGCAAGACTTACATTAGAACTAACTACATATGCATCATTATCAACAAAGGGATGGTGGGGTTTAACTGCAGCAAGCCAGCTTTGACTCGGTGGCTATCCTAACTACGACTGCAAGTAACTCTTTTGAGGTGGCGCACACGAGTCCACATATTCACCATATCAATACACCACTATGGAATCGCTCCCGTCTCCCTACGAGAACGCCATCCATAGCACTCACGCTTATCTTGCGTATTTTAGAGTATCCACTTTCACTTGTCTATGAACTGATATAAGCAACCCAGAGGTCCTTTTCCGTGGACACGGCTATTCGAATAGATCATATTAACCCTGCAGGGGTGTACTTCTTCACACACGCTCTCACCACTTACCGCCGTTTACACGACATGTACTCGGCAACCTTCAAGCGGAAGCCCAACGTGGGTGTCGGCCACGGCCTACCTAAACACTCAAGTCTCTAGCCCAGGTTTATCGCCTATTCGGGTTCCATCCATGAGGAGATCCGGCCGGAGTTTCGCTCACAGCCCCAAACGATGTGAACAGGGTTCCCGAGACACCAAACGGGCGCCCGGTACACCGTGCCACGTGCCTACCGCATCACAGCCCACCCCTACGGTCAGCGCTGCGCACGGCCTCCAGCATACTACAAACACCAGAAACTACTTGCAACTCCTGGACAGAGGACAAGGGTGATTAAGAAGCCGAGAGGGTCCATTGGTTTCGGGCCCAATGCGTGGTAGTAGCTGAATCATGGATCACAAACACAGAACTCAGTTCCTGAGGACGGCTGCAATGAGACAACCCACCATGTACTCCTACATGGCCTCTCACCGCTACCTTTACCAAATCGTGTTCACACA